>NW_010972776.1:8822659-8824038 GCF_000737465.1 Haliaeetus leucocephalus
GCCCCGCCATCGCCCCGGTACCGGCCCCGGCCCCCGCCGCCACCAGGAAGCGGCGCTGGGCGCAGGCGCTGCGGGGCGGGGACAGCGCTGCCGGGAGCCCGGATAGGGACGGGGATGGGGCGGGAGAGCGGTGCCGCCGGGCTGAGGGAAAGGTTTGCGGTGGAGAAGAAGGGTGGTCTGGGGTTTTTTTTTTTGTTTTAAGCAAGGGGGGGAAGCGGGAAGGCGGCGCCTGGAAGCTCGTTAAGGGGGAAAGAGGGTTTGCAAGAGGGAAAGAAAGGTTGCCTGGTTGTGAAGGAGGCTGCGAGCTTGCAAAGTGGGGGGGGGATAAGGCCGCAGGGGTGCGAGGGACAGAGGGCTGCAAGGGAAGGCTTGCAGGGGTGCTGGGAAAGGGGCTGTGAGGGAAAAAAGGGGATTGCAAGGGGGGAAGGTGGCCAGAGAGCCAGGAAGTTTGCAAGAGGACCAAAAAAAAAAAAAAAAAAAAATCCCCAAACGGGCTTGCTGCAAGGAAGAAGTGTTTTGCCCAGGCCTTGGCTTTGCACGGCCACGCGCGGGGGCGGTTGGGGCCGATGAGGGTGTTGTGCGTGGGGTGCCCCGGAGGGGTGTGCTGCAGGACGCCCCTGTCTCAGCCTTCTGGGGGGCGGATGGGGCCCTGCGCCTGGGGACAGCAGCGGCCCACGGGTGGGTGCCGGAGGGTGGTTGGGCGTTCACGCCATGCCAAGGCATGCGGACAGTGCCAGGAGCTGCGGTCAGCCCCGAGGTGGGATCAGGAGAAACTTCCTACCCTGTTTACCAGGAAATAAGGGGGGATTCGTGCAGCCAGTGGGGCAAGGGCTGCAATAAACGCCGCAGTGATCGCCTTAAAGGCGATTTGTAGAAAGCACCCTCAAAGAATTGCTTTTGTGCCCCTTTTCTATGGGCCTTGGGCGCATGGAAGACCCAGGATGCTTGCCTGTGCGGGACAGCTTTGCCCCAGGCCTTGCTCGGCCCGGGGTCGGGTCATCGGTTCCCGCACACACCGTGCATCCCTCGACACCGTTTTTTCTTGCGCGCGTTCCTCAAGCTTTGAGGTTAAACGCGTGGCAAGCGGGAATTTACCCCAGGCCCCCGATGGCCCCACGCTCAGCTTTCAGCCGGGTGGGAACAGGCCTGTCCCGGGGGTCGGCGGGTCGTTTCCCCCCCCCCCCCCCCCCCCCCCCCGGGGCCAAGCCCGGCTCCCGGGGCCCTCGGATATTCTCAATGGCCCGGGACCCGCGTGGGAAAGCGGCGGCGCGGCCCCGCCCCCTGCCGCGAAAAGCCACGCCTCCCCGCGCCGAGAAGCCACGCCCCTCGCGGGAGCGGCCTGGCCCCGCCCCAGTTCGTGACGCCATCAGCGGGCGCCG
>NW_010972776.1:8824317-8881142 GCF_000737465.1 Haliaeetus leucocephalus
GGGCCGGGCCGCGGCGGCACCACCGCCACCATCATCATCACCATCATCCCCGCGGGGAGGCCAGCCGGCTGGGCTGACCCTGCCGCCGCGGGGAGAGCGGAGCCGGCGGTGGCCGGGAACTTACCGGGAGGAGCGCGGGGCTCGCTCCGTGCAGGCGCGGCGGCAGCCGGCCCGGACAAGGCTGCCGGATGGCGGCTTCATCCCTCGCATCTGCCGTCCCTGGAGCCGTCCTCCTTCCTGGCAGCCAGGAGAGGAGGTGGTGAGGGGCTGGGGGGCTGCCCGGGGCTGGGGGGCTGCCCGGGGCTGGGGGTCGTCAGCCCCGCTCCGGGGGAGCGGAGTCCCGCAGCAAGATCCGGGAGCTGCCCAGCTCGCCCGGGACTGACACACGTCTGAGAGCTACAGCAGGTTCTTGTGGGGTTTCTGTACTGCTGCTTCTGTTTGTTTGCTTGTACGGAGTGTTTGATGCGTGCATGCGTTTCTGTTTTGTAGATCGCTCTTATATGAGACTAACAGAAAAGGAAGATGAAACGTTGCCCATAGATGTAAGTTTAAGTTTTCAACAATGTTTGAAAGGGGTAATGCTGTGTGGATAGTTTAGTCTCTCTCAGATGCTTTTTTTTTTTACATGATAGGCAAGAATAAAGGGTAAAGTAGTTTTTAAACTGTGCCTTCATTTGAGCTCCCTTTGTCAAAAAGAACTGTATTTTCTGTCCCAGCTTCCTGCGGTGTGTTATATCTGTCAGAGAGAACAAACCCTGGGTCCAGACCTCCCTCTTCGCCTTTAGAACTACCCTGAAACATCTTGTCCAGGGATTCCCTGAACGTAGCTCAGAGAGCTTTTGCGTTCCTCTCCTCCTTTGCAGCATAAACATCCTCCTCCCTCTGGCTTTTGTTGGCTGACATTTGTTTATCCAGTGTGGCTGCGCGCCCATTTTATCCCAGCACAGCCTGCTTCAGGAAGGTTGGGGTTTTTTTAATTTGCTTTATTTGCTTGGTTTTTAAATTCCACTTCAATTATTATCCTATTTTTGCTTAATCAGAAAGGTAAGGAGATCAAATACCCACGACAACCAGGCATGGTCCAAATGGACCGAGCAGCAGCTGCTACCGCTGCACAGTATGTGTTGGCAGCCAACTCGTTTCTCGGAGAGTGTATCAGATCCTTAAGTGCACGAGAACAGAGTGTTTTGTTCTAAGGATCCATGTGAATCGATTCAGTGCGTGCAACACAGACCGGGTGTCAGGCAGCTGAAGCTCTTCTCAGCTCTGCCACCCTTTTGCCATGCTAAATAGGTGGGGTAATTAATCTTCCCATGCCTCAGTTTCCCTACTGTTGAATTGCTCACCCCTGCAAAGCACTTACTGTCACTGGATGAAAAGCACAAGAGATGCTGTTTGAAAGATGAGATTTTTTTGGTAAATATTAAGAACGTTAAGTAATGTGTGTGTTGCATTGTGTTTCCCTCTGTTACAGATAGTTCTTCAGACTCTGTTAGCCTTTGCAGTTACCTGCTATGGGATAGTACATATCGCAGGAGAATTTAAAGACATGGATGCCACTTCAGAACTAAAAAATAAGTATGTTTTACTACTTCTTTTCAGAAATGCCTGTATCTGCTACTTTTTATACAGACTGAACACTGTGAAATAGCTCACTCTTTAGCATAGTAGTTCTTAAATGCATGTTGTAGACAGTAACAGAGAGGAACAGTCACACCTGAGAAAGCCAACAATGTCTTGAATTTCAGAGAAAGTTAGATAACAAATTAAGTAAACTTCTTGCTTTTCCTCATCCTAAAATCTTGCTGCTGTGCAGAGTTGGTAGAGAAAAGAAATGTCTGTGAGGGATGTAATTGCTCAGCAGTCATAAACTGCTGTCATGAATGGTGTCATAGTCTATGGGGCGGTATGCCTGGCTCACCCTCTGTCTTTGCTTCTTTACAAGAGTCTGAATTATTTAAATCTCACACTGAACTATTCAAGGGAGAATATCTGGAAGACTTTAAGAAAATAAGGGATTTTGAATCAAGATTTTGAAAAGGATATGAAATTGAATGGGCAGACACGGCCTCTCTGCCCATTTCCAAAAACACAAGGGAGTACGGAAAGTAAACAAGTTGACATTGTTGTATTTCATAGCATTTACCCAAAACCCTTAGCTTCAGGCACAAAAAGGGATGGAAAGCTGACAGTAAACAGTGTCAAGCTATTAACACAAGTGACAGCTGAACTAAGGCTGGCACGTTTGGTACGTGTGCATGCAGAAGTCCACAGGCCTGCCTCTAAGCTCAAGGAAGGAAGGTGAAGTTTGTCTGTGGGGTGGACAACCTCTGCATATAGAGCAGGCGGTATTTTTCACACTTGGCTTTGTATTTCGGTTTAGGAAACTTACAAAGTGAGCAAGAGTTTCAGATTCAAAACTTGTATTTCTGTGTCTATAGAAGTTGGTATACCCTAGACTGACTCTTCTAAAACCCCTGTTCTAAAAGAGTATTAACGTTGACTTTTTACATTTACTTTGAAGGACGTTTGACACATTAAGGAACCATCCGTCTTTTTATGTATTTAATCATCGTGGTAGAGTATTGTTCCAGTCCCCAGACACAGTGAATTCTTCTTCAAACCAAGATGCTTTGTCATCCAGCTCATCACTGAAATTTCGAAAACTTGAACCTCTGCGCCGCTAAGACTTTTACAGATTATAATAATAATCCAGGACACTGAGATGTAATATTCAAGTCGGGGATGTAAACACTTTTTTAATTTCTGGAGCAGTATTTATATTGATCTTCCAGACTTTATAAAGTATATATATATATAAACTAAGGACCTTCTTTGTACACTGTTAATGAAAATGACTGAATTGTGAATTGGCAATGCAGTGTAAATTATTCTACAGTTATGCTGTGAAACACATCTTCAGATTTTCATATATTAAAACAAGTTGCAGCTGACTTCAGTTAAAACAAAAAGCAAGCTAGTTTTTACTGCAATTAATGTTCTTTGACAAGAGGGAATGTTCGAGTGCTATTTATTTTCTCAGTTTGCTTGCACTACAGTTTATGGAACTCCTTCAGAAATACTGTGTGCACTGCATCAGTTAACAGCAGAAAAAGGGGCAGCGTCTCCTGTTCCTAGAATGCCTAGGAGACCTGCATGGTGTAGGCACAGGAAGTCAAAAAAGATTGCTTTCCTTTTTATTTTTTTACAATGCTGAAAAATAGTTGTGTGAAGGTTGGTTTGTTTTTTGTTGGGTTTTTTTTCCTAGTTTTTCATTATCAAGTTATTTCCTTGTTGCCCTCCTTCGTTTAAATGTAAACTGTCCTATGTTGCCCCAAGTTGCCTGGGATGTGGCTGTACATTTGGTGCCTGTGTGAGGGGGGCAGCTCACGTCTGATCACGTAGATTATCTACCATGCTCAGCTTGTTTAACCACTGTACTTATGTTCTCTTTGGTTGTGAATACGGGAACGTTCATCAGATGGCTGAATGCTGTGTTGGCACCAGTTACAAGTTCCCAAGTCATCTTCTACGAGAAGTATTTAAGTATCAATAAGAAATATCCATTCTGTCAGTGGTCCAGGGGTAGGGTCCAGCAGCTGGGTCTGTCTGCTGGCACTAGTACAGTACAGGCAATCAACCGGTCGTGGTACAACTGCCCCCTTTTCTGCCAACAGAGCCTTTCAATTTGATTTCTTTTTTCCAGCTGAGCCCTTCATTGATTTAAGATTACTGTCTTGATTTCATATATTAGGACAGATGATACAGTCCATAACTCTTACTGACGTCTAAATTCTCATCTCCCCTTAGGGGCTGAATCAATGCTAAAATTTCTCTTGGTCTGGCATTCACCTACCTGACATAGCAAAGGGATGGTAGTTTGAGATAATGATGGGGCCAACTAGAATTTTGCCTAGTCTGAGGATGTCTCACTGCCACCGTAGAAACTCAGCCTTTTGTCCTAGCATCTGTTTTTTTTAAAACTGTTAAGAACTGTCAAAAGCAAAAAGCTTAGCAAAAATACTGTGTAAACCGAAGCCTCTTTTTCTAGCTCTGCCCGTCCTATGGATTGGGTGCCCCAGTGCTAGAGCAATATCCGTAGCTGCTGCTCTACAATCACTCTTAAGCGTCTGGGTTTGGTTAGAAAGGGTTACTCTGCCAGCTGAAAGCGTCTGAGCTGCTGGATTACTTCCTAAAGTGTCCTGGTTCCCCCCTAGCTGGTGTCACAAATCAGCTCCTGCCAGCTGCTGTCACCAAAGGCCTCAAAAATAGTATCAGGTCAGCTCTCTGTTGCAGACAAAGCTCTTTCCTTGGGGAAGAGGGCTGCTGTGCGGCAGCTGCTGCATGGAGGAAAGGGCTGAACTTGGGCCAGGTGACCTTGCGAGGCACAGAGGAAAGACAGAATTAGCGGAGGGAGGGAGAAGCAAGGCAGAAGGTCAGTAACCACTGTACCAGACTGATACTGCAACTGTGGTTGGCAGTGAGCCATTTGCAGAGGGTCTCTTGGAGCAGGGCTGCTCACCCTTAATGTCTAAGAAGCCCCATTTGCGCTACCGTAAGGCTACGTGGACCTACCTGAGGCGGAAGGTGCTGCTGCAGGACGGGGTGAGTGGAGAACATCATCCGCTTCTCCGAGCGGGTCCTGCTAGGAACACCCTGTTGGCTGCATCAGGTCTCTTCTCATGACAAGTAGCCTTACTCTTCAGCAGCAATGGTTATATCACAAAGCTGTACAAATTATTTTTTCTTATTGATCTCGCAATGTCCAATAAAAATTGATATCCTTAAAGTGTTTGGGAGTTTATTTGTTTATTTCTGGCCATCCTGGAGCCTGCTGCAGCAAATCCCTGATGACTGAATATTTAAAAGTGACTGCCTAGCATTGACAAGAAATGATTGCCTTAATTACGGCAGCTCTGCGTGAAAGCGGGTGGCTGGCCTGGTGTTCATTACTATGAGATAAAAGATCAGTAGGGGGAATCAAAATAGCATGCTACAAGTAGCTAAACAAAACATTGAGGAGGGAAATGTTACCAGCAGAGGATCTGCCTGCCTTTGAGATTGCTAGTCAATGTATCTGGCAGAGCTGACATGTTTTCTGTCTTCCATTTCACCATAGTAAAGAATCTTCTACCATGTGCTAATCCCCTGCCAACCCACGGGACAGGCTCCTGCAAGGTCTGGTATTGCAATGGTTGCTGGGGGAAACACTCAGCCTGCTCACGGGGCTGGAGAGAGTTAAAATCTTGGACTTGAGCAAGATCACTTTTCACTCCCTGTTCTGCTTTTCCGTTGGGGGAGGTTGAAAAGTTAGCAAAGAACTGGAGGAGTTTGCTTAACTACAGCATCCATCATGATTGCACCAGAGAGCAGCAGACTCACCCTTCGTCTGCTTACTGCACTGCTGCAGCTGTCTGCATCCAGCACTGAATATGACAGCATAAAAAAAACAATAATCGGTGTTTTAAGGAAGAGGTATCTTAACCAGCCCCAAAACTACCTTGTGCTTACCTTGCAATGTGCAGTTCTTCAGAGATGAGCTTCCCTTCTTCAAAGGCAAAACAGAAGTTGTGCCAAGAGCTTCTTGGATTAGACCAAAAAGGAAGAGTTTCCAGCCTCAGCCAGTGCACATTTACTGCCATCATGCCTTGAATTGCTTTGGCTACAGGACATAATGTTTCTACAACATTAAAAAATAAAAAAAAAAAAAAAAAGCGCTGGTAATTTGCATTCGTTGCTGGAGTAGCAGGTTTAATCTGCATTAATTTTGCTGGTTTTTAATACACTTCCTCACCGGTCAGTGAGAGTTCAGTGGGGAATTTTTGTTTGTTTAAAGCTAAGGCAGGCAGGAGCCGTTTAGACCCTCACAAGGTGAGGAGATGGGGACCACCGTTTGGGCCAGGCATCGTTCGGTGTCATCCTTTCTGTATCACACTGGCTGGGGTGGGAGCACAGCTGGCAGAAATCTCTTTTCCTAGAGAGTTCAGCGAGGGCTGAACCATAGCACCGCTTGTGAAAGTAACTCCTGATCGCGCACGCCTGACAGTTGCAGAGGAGCTTTGTGCTTCCCTTCCGCGCGTCGGCAGAGATGGAGTGCACTGGAGCCATCGCTGCGGTGCAGGAAAGCAAAGTCTGACTCTGGAGAGACCCGTGAGTGCTGTGTGTAAAGGGTGAGGGAGGCTGGTGTGCCTGCTCCCCACTGCTGCCAAGCGCTGGGTAAAAGCTTTTTCGGGAAAGCTGGTGGCTAATGACCCCTTCCCGGGAGCACCAATGCAGCCCCCTCCCTGAAGAAAGCAGGGAATGGCAATTACTTCCTAACCGAAATGATTTTTTTGCTTCCTTATCACTTGCTTCCCATGCTTTGGGTTCCCTCGCCCTTTACCGTGCTGCAGCAGAGCCACCCTTCTCTGTCTCCGACACCTCCAACGAAGACATTAGCTACAGGAACATCCAGCTGGATACACACACACCCCCCCAAGAGTGGCACCATTTCTGCTCCTCTTTGGGGGTCACCTGCACCAAAAGGCAGCAACTTTCCACCAGACGATTGGGAAAGGCTGAGGCTCACCCCCGAGCTCCCTGTGGGAAGCCCCCCGTCCCCCACTCCCCCAGCCTCGGTGGGGCAGGGAAGCTGCCGCTCACTTTGCAGTTCCCTGCTGTCCCAGCCGGTGCCCGTGCCGAGCTGGCGGGCTGTCTGTACAGAGGGAAAGGGCAAAGAAAGGCTATTTTGAATGTTAAACAAGCAGAAAAAACTTTGGTACCAGCTTTCCACGGCCGGCACTAGCAGCGAAGGCAAAACGCTCCTTCGATTCGGCCTTGAGGTTCACCTTGAAGCTGTAATCACCTGGGGGAGAACCACGACGGAAATAAATCTGGTATTCTGGCAGGTAAAAGCCTTTTAATCAGCCCCAGGTTGGTCTCAGTGATACAATGTCATTTCAAAACACTTCGGACTGCAACAAAAGCTACATCCTTAAAATGGCAGCTAATTAATTTTCCTGTCCTGCTAACTTAATCCTTTTTCCAGCCAAGAAAGGCAAATGGGAGTTCATGAAGCAGCGAGGCAGCCAGGAGCCTGGCAGCGTGAGCAGGAACACAAGCCCCAGGGCTCTTTGGCAGGGACCCAGGCTGTGCAGTGTCACGGCTTACCAGGCCATTTTAAAAGGAAGGGAGAGAAAAAAAAAAAAAAAATTAAAAGGTGACATTTGGATTATCAAACCAATGGCTCATCCTCTGCTAGTGGTCCTGGGGAACCCAGAGATCCCCACAGAGATAGATGGGGCTATTTACTCCCAGTTCATATTCCTAGTGTCACCCTTGCTGCCAAGGCAAAGCACCCAGCGCTGGCAGTGCCCTCCGTGCCCAGACTGGTGCTGGCTGAACCAGTTTCCCCGGGATTCACTGGAGGCATGCTGTGCTGCAGGAGGACTTCACTTTGGATTTAAAAAAAAAAAAAAAAAAAAAAAAAAAAAAATAAAAAAGAAAGAAAGAAAGAAAAAATCCCCCCTCCTCCCTCAAGGTATTTCTGCTGTATATTTTAGAGCAGTTCAGGGCCAGCCACGCAAGGCCAGTGCTGACGTCCTCCGAGCCCCAGGCTGCTCCAGCATCCCCTGTCCCCAGGAGGTCTCCGCTGCTGCAGCACAGGATGCAGGAAGAGCACCCGCTGCACACAGCAAATGCTGAAGCAGCCATTTGCTCCCTCGTCCCAGATGCAGAAGTGCACAAAACAAGACACTTGCATCAAAAAGCGGGTTTGGAGGAGCCAGTTCGGCAGGAGCTCCAAAGAGCAGCTCGCTTCCCCACATCCACACAAAGCTGTCGCTCCCTGGGCCATTACCGGAGCCCCCAAGGCACCCACAGGCCTGGGCTCAGCCTCCAGCGAGGGCAACGCCAAAGTACGGCACCACCTCCCCGGCACAACGCAAAGCACGTGGAGAGGAGAGAAGGGGCCAAATAATCCCTCCTCCTCCTCCAAGACCACCACGCTGCTTCTGGTTTGCAGCCTCCCATCGCACACAGATCTCTGCCCGGGCACCTTGGTGACAGTGGTGCCGTTTCAATGTCAAAGTTACCATCGCCACTTTGAAACAGAAGCCGGCTGCTATTTCAATACCCGTTTGAATACAGCAGCTTCAGATCACAACGGAAAAGCCACAGCAGTGGGAGACCCACATTCATCTCACATGGGAGGGACCCACATATCTATGGGGTGCATCAGGGCTGGTTAATAAACCCAGGTCTACTGCAAGTACAGCCATGCTGCTGCCTTGGGTCGGCCAGGGCTGGCAGGAGAAGACAACCTCTGAAACGGACAGGCCGAGATGCCTCCCAACCCGGCACGATATGAACAGTGGTCAGGGGAGGTCTGCAAGGCACTCTCCTCTCTGCCTTTGCTCCTCACGCTCAAACAGTAACTACAGAGCTTGAAAGGGCCAGAAATGAGGCTCAACACCATCACGTTCTGGGAAGCAGAGCAATGGGACACTCGGCGGAGATCAGCTAACGTGCAAGTTAAGACAGGAGCACTGAAAGAAGAGAGGCGAGTCATGTCAGATGCAGTTCCAGAAAAAGCAGAGCAGATGTCCATCAGCACAGCACCACGACACCCCGCTCGCAAGGCACCAACTCCGAGTGGCCAGCCTCCCCAAAGACACCGGCTTGGTGCAGGTTTCCACCTTTCTGCGAAACTCCCCCTCTGCATCATTGGCATTTTCAACCTCTTGCTAGTTTCCTCTTGTGATGAGAGCAGTCCCTTTCATTTCCTTGCTTTCATAGCCCCTTCTCACCTCAACAGAGTGGGCACACCAAATCCAGGGGTGCAAGGCAGATGCTGGGAAGCAGAGCCTGCTCTGCTTACGTCTGCAGGAATGCAGGATTTGGCCAACTGGAACCCAGACAAAAACCAGCTTTCAGCTGCCCCGTGAGGTCAGAACCTCCTCTGGGTCCTGTCGTGCACACTTCTGGAAAGAGCTATCGCTCAACCTATTACCCAGCAACAGTTTCCCATCACAGCCTGGGCCATGATTCACCAGCAACTGCCTTTCCTCAGGCGAATTCACAGCCAGTTCCCAGGAGTCTGTCTCACCCCATTTCACCTACTGCAAGCCACAGGGAGAGCCGCAGCAGCAGCTTGGTGAGCATCCTCCCCTGCATCCCTCACCAGCACACCGAGCCCTGGCATGCCCTGCTCGCATCCAGCTCCCAGCAAGCCAAACGCTGCCACTGCAGCGCTGCAAGTGCCACGCATTTATATTCCTGTTTTCTAACAATACTCCCGCAGGAAGATTTGCTGAACGTGATGCACTTAAAACAGCCTCTACCAGAGCTCGTCAGTCCCCCACTGTCTCCTTTTCCACTAATGATCATTTTAGATAGCAGCTTCTATGCTCTGCCCGCTTGTCAGTGGTGGAGGGAGGAGCCCTGAATGCGATGATGCCAGAGGAATTTAAAAATACACTTTTACACAGCCGAGAAAGAAAAGACGCCGGAGCAGCTCAGGTCAGAAGCCAGAACTCGACTTTGAAGAAGAGGCAGTAACACCACGAGTGCCTACTGGCTTCCGTGACTTCTCTCCAGCCTTCTCACCTCTCCCTTTCCAAGCTCCCACTTTTTTCCAGCCCCAGAAGCACACTTCCAGAAAAAGACACCCACTTCAGCCACCTCTGCATGGAAGCCGGCCGCAGGGAGCCTCTTCCATCCCCACCCCACGCTCCCCCCGTGCCAGCCCCGTGCTGGCAGGTCGGAGAGTGCAGGGAGGAGCCCACCGACACGCACAAGAGCCCAGCAGCCAGCGTGTTGTTTTGTGGTGGGATTTTCAATACCAGGAAAGTAATTCAGCATACAAGACCAAATTAGGACATGGATTTTATAACCATCTTTGCTAGTGACACACTATACGACCTTGGGTAAGTCCCTCCATCCGTCTTTAAAGACTCTCAGAGGAGTGCCGCAAGACTTTAATTAGCAGCCCTAAAAGTACTCGAGGTAGTTTGTGTCTCTTCCAAAATAACCAACTGCAGATGAATTGGAACAACCTCATTTTCAAATTCTGCAAGCAACTGGGATCCA
This sequence comes from Haliaeetus leucocephalus, assembly GCF_000737465.1. Lineage (NCBI taxonomy): Eukaryota > Metazoa > Chordata > Aves > Accipitriformes > Accipitridae > Haliaeetus > Haliaeetus leucocephalus. The sequence continues at coordinate 8,834,386 of NW_010972776.1, forward strand.
GGCTGCTCCCAGATCAGTCACTTCAACAACATAATCAAAGTTAAATGTGCCAGCTGTGCATGAAGGATTTTAATACGCTGCACGGACTGGAAAATAGCTCGAAGAACCAATGTTATTTTTCCATGGCTGGGATGTCACTGTCGAGCAGCTGCATTATAATCATCTGCAATCAGCAAAATGCCTTTTTTTTTTTTATCACTTTTTAGTTTGGGGGAAGAGGTCTCATTTTTATTTGCCCTACTTAAGAAAGCACCCTTGAATCCTGAGGCACCCACTACCAAGAGATCAGGGAGCTACCACAGCAGTGTAGACTCATCAAAACACCTTCAACTGTCTACAATCAGACCCCAATCACACTGATAGGTTCCCAAACTTTAAAAGTTGTACCCAGATAGTAACTGCTCACACTACTACCAACACCACCTCAAAAAACAATATGTACATTTCCACAAATCCAGCAAAAAGTCCACCTCCAGATGCCAGGAGGCAGTTGTCACATATCCAAGACCTGGTACGGCTCACGATCAGAGTCCCTCCCCATGAAAAAACCTGAGCCCAGCCCAGCATCCTTCTCTGCAAAGGCCACCTCTGCACAAGCAGATGGGTCACAGCTGCAACATGAAGCAAGAGGGGAAATCTTCCAACTCCATCCTTTACAAAAGGCTGAACCTCTCTTTGATATATTTGACATATTAAATATTTACAAATAAAATGTAACATCAAAATATGCACATACTTTGGAGAAAATGACAAGAAACAGGCTGACCATGCAAACAGTTTTGCCCTTGTAACTACCAAAATGTTTTATAAACCTCTCCTCCTGTTTCACCATCCTGCAAGGCTCTAAGTATTTTACAAATGGGCACACACCATAAGAATGCTTCGCAAATAGCTCTCTGTCCCTCCTACCAGCTGCTCAGCAGTGGCGAGTGGAGCATTGGGACACAGCAAATTGCCAGAGGTGCCCAATATTTTAAGGGATGTTATGCAAGACTGCTTGCATTAGAGGAGTGACAGTGATTGAGATGACAGCAAGCATATATAAATGCCAAGGATCCAGCTACTTCCACTGCTGTTGGAGCTGATCCAGGACTAGAAAATAGCCATGAAATTCCCATTGCAGATGTGAAGATGAAACTTCCCCAAGCTCTCAAAAAAACAAATAAATTTCCAGCAAAAATCTGATCGAGGTTTCCATTCCACTGCCTTTCCCAGGCCAAACTATTCTTTTGGACTTCACCATAAATTGTTTAAGAGCTTCAGCCCAAGCTCAAAATCTTACAAAATATGCAGTGTCTTTGACAGCTTCCCAACGCATGGTAAAGGGATTTTTTCTTTACATGGTACCAGCAGTCACCATTCCTGGCAAACACACATGGCTGCCAACTCAGGGAAGGTAGATGCAGCTATATTCTGCCACTGCATACAAAATACCCTCCGGTGAGTTTAGCACAAGGCTGTACCAACAGTTTAACTCCTTGGCACATTCTTCTTCTGAACTGTGAGTAATCAGCTGCTGAAGTTACCGGATTTGCACTACCAGCCCTGAGAAGCATCTCATACACTTTTAAAACGAAGGCTCTGAAGCAGAACAGATGAAGTTGAACCAGTTTTCACAGCATGCAAGCAGCGGCTGCTTTTCACACTGACTCTACCCACAGCCCCTACCCGCACTCCCTGCTCAACTGACAACCGGGTTCCCACAAAACTGCCACACTGTTTTAGCCACTACCAAGAGACAGTCTCAAACACTGTCAATGCAGAATGCGAGAAGAAAAACACCAATGCTGAAGCCAAGCCAAGAGTCTACTTTCAAGGATGAAACAACATGCCAGGTTGCAGCTGAACTGGAATAAGAGAAAATAGGCAAGTCCAGCCTTTTTGGTTTAGTCTTCCCTCCCTGAAATGATCACAAGATTCAGATTTAGAAGTACAGCTTAACAATTCCTGCAAGCCACAAGATTTTTGCTAAATCCCAAGGCATTATTCTTCTCCAGTTTCTTCCTTTTCCACTTAAGACAGACTTCAGCTTGTTTTTGCAGACCTGAAAGCAGCTCCTTTTAAATCCAGTGACTAACATCCTTCCTTCAGATCTCTGCCAAACCTCGTTTCTGCCAGATTTGAAGTGTCTTTGGCCTTGTTTTCAGCTTAACTAGGTTGCATATTCTTCAAGACAAGTGCTCTAGAGTCCATTCGCTAAAGGTGTGATGTTGCCATGTTGCTCATATGAAACACTATAGTTCAGCTTTATAGTTTTTTTTTAATAGTTCATTTGTTAGCCAATGCATTTCCACTCATATTTTTCCATAGAAGTTTCTTAGTAGATATTAAAGAACAGAAGGAAACAAGCTCAGTATCCTACATTGCTGCCACTGCAGCCATCCACTTTAGAGGCAGAACCTGGAGAAAATTACCAGAAGGGAAGCAGCACGGGGGAAAGTTTGGGGGGGGGTGTGGGGTGTGGGGGGTGTGGTTTTGGGTTTTGTTTTTTCTTTTTCTTTTCTTTTTTTTAAAGTAGTTTCCTGTAAAGGGAGATATAAAATTGCTTGACCACTGCAAAGTCAAGCATAGCACAGTCACGGCCTCGGCAGCTTTTACTTTGGAAGATCACAATCACTTTCTCATGCTGCTTAAACCTGGGCAAGTATATACTTGCCCATCATAAACACACTGTGCGCACAAATTGGGAACAGCAGCACCTAACAGATACCTGCCATCAGTGACTGGACTGGGAGCTGCATGGCTATGGGCTCATTTTAGGGAAGAGGAAGACTCCTTGGTGTTTACAAGGGAAAAAAATAAAGATAACAAGCAATGAGGTTGCCTAGTTAAGAGAGGGTGAGGAAATGGAAGAAGCAGAATACATATAGGTATCCAGACCCCAAAGTACCACACCCTTCTACCCATGGCAGAAAGATAAGTGCTTAATTTGTTAATTCAGATTGTTAAACAATGCTCCTTACAGGAAACATAGCGAGCCATATTTTTTTTCCCCACTTCCTAACATCCCAGTTTAACTATGCCACATTATTTCAGCCTTAGTAAGGGCTCAAAAATTAAGTCTGAGCAAAGCACATATAGCTTTCCAGATTCCTTCCACACATCCATTACATATTTGTGGACCTGTGCTGTCTCCTGAGCCCTTGTTGAGGAACACTCTCGTTGTGCAGAGGCTCATCTGTCACACAGACTAGACATGCTCTCAGTAATGCAGCTGTTGCTTCTGGGGTCATGGTCTCTACCTAGAAAAGGCAAGGCTTGACACTAGCCTAACCTCTCCTGGCTGTCCCAGTCGCGCAGCAAAGTGAAGTGTGCCATTCAAAGCTTGTGGCTGTATTTGTTCAATGCATTAGGTCATCTGTCTTGGGACGAGTTATCTCCATTAAGATTCTCCTTAACATGGTTGCGGAGCATTTACTGTTTCCTAAGCAAGCAATGTTCATTGCGTGCTCCATTTGGGACGCAGGGCTGTGTGCACTCTTAGATGAACTACTGTTGCTCCTTTTTCTTCACCTCTTCACTGACACAATCTGTGAGGATGGTGCATCTTCCTTCCTTCTTATGAAGACTCACGTCCAGTTCACTGTAAGGTTTCCTCCCCTCTAATATTCCGATCCAAATTCAATTTATTCAAATAATGGTGATGTAAAGGAAAATCCTCACTGCTTGTACTTGAATGGACTATTTTGTAGTTTCTGAGGTATAAGACTCCAAACAAGTGAATAAAAGTCATCAGCTTCCTGTAGCTAATTTGGCAGCCAACTGCATCACATCAAAACAGCAGGTTTACATACTAGCAAAGTCACTAGTTAAAAACTCAGCCCCTGCTCAGACACAGTATGATCAAGTGAGTGTCTCTGGAACCAGGAAGAAAATTAAATAACCATTAACTACATAGAAGAGGGCTGTCTCCTCTTACCACCTACTAGTTCAAAAATAGCATATTACATGCAACTTGGTGCATGCAACAAGGCCATTTTAAAACAAGGTATGCACAGTATATATGACCTTCTAAGAGTCCAACATTAGGCATGGAAAGTCTATCATGGTGACATACAGCTTCCACATAACGATTCTGAAGGAGTGAATCCCCCCTTCGTATCATTCCAAGGTATTTCTGTGGTTTTTTAAAAAAATTTTCAAGTGTACAGATGAATAAACACTACTTCTAAGAGAAGAATTAGGACACATTTATAGTAACGCCTTTCCCCGTGTCACTTCATTCATATAACACTGTGACAGAGATTTGCTGTTGCTGGATTTTATTTCCTTCTTGAATTTCACTGGTGTAATTCCAATGGTCAGACTGCATCTTCCAGAGAGACAAGGCCATTGCTTCAGAGCGGATGGAAAAGATGTCTCACAGGCTGGCTAGTACTAAAAATACCAGCAGAAACAGAGAAGTACAGGCTCACCAGCTAAAATCTGTTTCCCTACCTTTCACACGCTGGCTAGTCAACTGTAATCCCTAGGATACTTGCAGTACGAGGTAAAGAGCTAGTTAACATGAGCACAACTTCAGCCTGTCTTTAAAAGAAAGCTGTTAGAGGATCAGAGGATGTTATGTGTGAACAACTGAAAATACACAATTATCAGAAGAGCCGCTTACTACTGGCACATTATCGGTACTGCTTTAAAGGAGAAAGATAATTACATGCAGGTGCTTCAGTCTTCTTTGTACGTTTTGTGATACATAAAATTACCTTTGGACAAAATAGTAAGAGAAACGAAGGACAGAATACCAGCTCAGGTAATCAAGGGTTTGGTAAATTGGAACTTCATGCCTTTGAGTAAAAACACGCTCCCCATGAAGGCTGAGCTGAGTGATGGGGCAGGTGCTCCAGGGTACAAACACATTCTGCAACTATCACCACAAGCTGTGTTTGCAGATCAGGTTCAGCTGCAGTATAGCTACACTACTCACTGCTTTTACAAAAATATGAGCAGTCTGTTGATAACAGACAATTGGAGGAACTCAGTGCTGCCCGCTACAGACTCCTCAGATTAGCACTTATTAAAAATTAATAAAATGGTTTATTTTATATATACATATGTTCCAAAAAATTTATACAGTTAAAATATCAAATTAGTGATCTGGTAACAATACTGTTCAAAATAATCTCTTTTGTATGAACATTAAAATACACGTTTTTAAAAGCGTTTCCTTTTAGTGCTTCCAAAGCACAGCGTGTGCCAAGGCCACCTGAAGAATCTCCGTCCTCCTCACAGGATGAAAGAGAACTGAAGTCGGGGACCTGGGAAGCCTCAGGTGCACTTTCATAATGTCTGCAGACAAAACAGAAGAGAGTCTGAGGTAGATTGTTTAGTGACCATCAGGTGGTAACAGTCACAGGGCTGTCTTTAGCTTTCATTAACACAATAGCAGTTTCTTTACTCTCAATCTACACTGAATCTCAAGTTTAAAGGCATGGCTAGCAGTTCTTGGGAACAAGACCCTTGTCTCTGTGGTGGCAACATGCAATTTTACCAGTGCAGGTGTTTCTGGGAGGGTTTTTTTTTTTGGGAACACACGGGCTCTCTCCACGATGCAGACAGTGTGTGCATTTGACAGTGCCCCATTTTAGTGCAACCTGCTGCCTATAGCACGTAAATGTCTAATGACAGCGTTCAAATGAGTAAATTCTCATCACCTGCAGGAGGGGCAGCAATGGTTATTTTCTTCAGCCTGTTGAGCAAATAGCACCCTCCACAGGAAAAAAGCCACACCTTTCATAGCAAATCCTTAAGGTTATAGCCCAGCTTCTGCCGATAGAGGTTCTTAAAGTTAAAGCTCCACTGCTTCTTCTCAGACTGCGACAGTAAAATCACTTGACTGCCAAGATGGTGAGGGCAGCAGCTACATCCTCTTCCACTCTTCTGCGGCACAGCAAACTCATTCCTGGTCCATATTCGCCTGGCCGGTACATTATTATCTACTGTTGACATGATTAACTCTGTTGGGTAGGCTGTTGAACTCTAGTTCCTCTAGTATTCTCTCTAAGTGTTGTATTAAGACCCGTTTTTTAAACCTAAAGAAGAGAGGGAGAGCAATTTAATTTTTTTTCTTCCAAAAATACAGTTGGAACAACTCAAGACTATTCAGCCATGACAAATCATAGGACCGGAGGCTCTCTGTTTCCAGTATGTAAGAGCTTTCTTTATTTCTGGCATTGGAATGACCAGAAAAGTTAATTTAATACAGCCACCCTTCCCCAACATACCCAAATTTTGGGTTGGTCTTCAACAACAACCCGTCTCTCTACTTCACATTTAAAACTTCAAACAAACAACATTTAGTCCACAAAAATATAATGGTAGTTTGACCACTAAAACAACTATAATAACTGAAATATGTCAAAAAGGAAAACAGAAAATACTAGTACTGGCAGAGTTTATGATTTACTATCATGACTCGAAACTGACATTTAATTTTGAACTCCCAAGTCATTTATATCTATACAAACCTTGCTGCTTCCTTGATAGCAAATTCAATGAAATACTTCTGAATTTCCATAGGTCCTTGCACCTCCTCAAGAAGAGAGAAAATTTTTTCATAATCTAAAAAAGATAAAAATCCAACCATATATTAAAAACAAGTCTTTCAAATGCATTTTCAATAAGGCTTAACAGCCAAAAGAAAAGAAAAAACAAAGCCCAGAGTTTCACACTTCTGTGTATGGTAACACATCTAAGGCAAGAAAAAAATCTCGCATTAGCTTTATGTGCAGAAAGCAAGTGATACCAATAATCTGATGTGATACTGATGATCTGATATTCAAATGTGGCACCAAAGAATTAGGTTATTTTTAAGAGAAATGCAGAAAGTGCAGGCTAGGTAGAGAAGTGTCCTATCTCCATGAACACAGTGCCATCATTATCAGTTAATATGCATGTAGGGCCACCAAGCCCTGTTTTACCTACAGCTATCATTTCTGAAAGCAGAGGTTAGTATTAGTTCTCTCAGAATGACAAATTATCAATATTTAGCGTGAGCACAATTAATGTGACTCTCTTACTGGTACAAAGTAAATATATCCCCTGCAAAAGAATGAATGGACACATTAAATTAGAAACAAATTAGAAAATAGCATTGCTTCAATATTTTCCATAGTTGAACCCAATATGAAGATATTTATGGTGCTGTGACTAAGAGCCTGCTCGGAGTGATGCAGCAGGCACAGAGAGGATATATGGTCAGAACTGTGAATATGTGTACATATTTAACTCACTACTATTTAGTTTCCTTCTTTGATGACTCCCTGAACTCTGCAGCAAGACAGGTGACTCATAGTGAACATAGTACTATTTTACTCTACATCACCACTTACTAGACATGACTTTGGTATAAGATTAGATGAGCCCACTTTTCAAAACAGGAAGCAAAGACATATCCAAGTAGGAAGTTTTAAAACATCTTAAAAATAAAGATACAGCATAAAAATGGCTTCATTTCTCAACATCCTCAGTCTGTCACAAAGATTATATACCTCAATGAAATACTAAGTTTTGGGAAAGCAACACAAGGTCAGAAAACCAGAAGAGTTAAGAATAGTCCATTATACTAATTACTGGCATTTGACAATGTATTAGAAAAAACATTCAGTAGTTTAATTTGTAGAAATAATTCACTCAGACACAGACCACATTAGGGACATTTGCCAGTTAAGAAAAAATTGAAAGATTATGCCTACGGCAAATCTCACAGCATATACATCAGTTGGAGTTTCAGGTTAGTGTTTTGGTTTTGATCCTGTATACAAGTACAGGTAAACCTGTAACAAAAGCTGAGGAGGCAAGTTACTTTTCCTCACAACATTTTAGATTTTGGGGGGGGTTATCAAGCCTTACAGGAAAAAAGAAGAAAGTAATTTTTAGTCTTCAGCTCTTCAAGAGTTTATTTACAACAGCGTTCCATCACTAATTACACTATCTTGCAAAATAATAATAATAAAAATCACTTTGCTATTAACTGTTAAGATTTCCTTTCAAACATGTTCCAAGATGCACCCTTGTAGCTACATATGCCTTTGCCCTCCAAAGGAAGGTTTGGCAGACAAAGCAATAAAGTACACTATGCATACGCAGGGAGCAGTGCAGCATAAGGCAAAATATATCTAGTATCATTAGATCATTGGTAACACCTCTGTAGAGCTACAAAGAACATATCTGAAAGGTGCTTTCACAGGGTACTGCTTATAGCAGTTAACCTATCTTCAAGGGCAAACAAGGTCACTCACAGTCAACTTTCCAAACACTGCTGTCTAAACTTCAACTCACCTGCCCAGCATATAAGAACTTTTCTTCCTTTTTTATCCCTCCATTGTTCATGTGCAATCAGGAATTATAAAAAAATCTAAAGTTGTATGTATATCGAAAATAGCTCCTTATTTCAAGAAAAAGAGTCTTCTCTCTAGCACCATGTACAATATACTAACAAACCCCCACCCCAAAAACTTACTTCTTCCAGGTTTGCGAACCTCTTTCATCACTTTAATTTTGATATCAGCATTGTTTCCCTCCAACATCGTAGGTGTTATTTTAAATGAATTTGGCACAGATTCAGAAGTAGACTCCAGCACCCGTTTTTGGTCATCTCCAGCCACACTGTAATTTAGAGGCCCTCGAACAAGAGCGTTGGTACCAGGTTTATGATCCAAACCATCTTCACTTAAACAATTGAATTCAACAGGTAGAGAGTCTAAGTCATTGGGTAACATTTCATCCTCTCCCATAGCAGCTGGAACCGAAGGAGCCATTTGCACAGGTAAGCCATCAATTTGCTTTTCCAGTGACTGACAATTTTCTGCTTTCTTCTCTCCATTGCCATCTTGGACAATACTGTTACTGGTATCTAGAAATTGAAAATATGTATCTCACTAGAGCATAACTGCAGTATCAAAAAACCAAAAGGAAACAGTTCTGTATCCTTTCTTGCTTAAGTACTGTGTAGTGATCTGACAGTGCTGAACAACTCCCCAATACCTTTGATGTGACCAAGGGAATACTTCCCTCTCGACTGTTACCATCTCATATCACTATCATGAAGTCACCATTTTCTTTATTCCTATTGCAGTGTTATGACCTCTAAATAAACTAATGTTTTGCTTCCTTCTCCCAATTCCAGCTAACAGTCTTCTTCTGACTCCATTTGCTGCAGTGGTGGGTAAGAAAATTATATTTGTGGGAAGTGAAAACATAACCATATTTTAAACTTTTCTTTCCCACCACAGAATACACAACTGCAAACTTAAAGCTGATCTGAAATCTTTTGCCGGGGTGGTCTGGAGGTAGCAAAGATTTCAGCAATTTTTTTTTTAAAAACAGTTCTTCAAAATTATTTTTTTTTATTCCAGACTTCATCAGCTATAGCAGCAGCCTTTTTATCTAGGCCAACGAAAGAAATTCAGTCCTACATAACACTAAAGCATACATACATGCCGATACACCCTTTTGAATCAACTCAGCATACAGGGAGCTTTTATTTTTTGGCACAGATATTCCCACTTGTAACCACGCAGGCTGCTGTACTACAACTCAATATACCTTTATTTGCTGGGGTGCCTTTGAGGTTCAGATACGATGGGGATCCAGAAGCAGATGGTGGCCCTTTCCCACCGACGTGATTCGTTACGACGGGTGGTGACTGTGGCCGTCTCAACAGTGGTGACATGCTACGCCTCCTCTTTAGTGACGCTGGAGTATTGGGCTCTCCAGGACGCTTAATCTTATTCTGAGGCCCAGTGACAAATTCATCTGCTTCATCTATCATCATACCCTGAAAAGGAAAGAAAAAATGTTTTAAAAACAGTACAATAGAAATTGTTTCATCAATGTATTAATGGAGGATGTCCCTGTGCTAAAATTCAGGTGGCTTTCAGAACACTTTACAGCTCGCATAACAGAGATACCTAATGTACACTGTAACCAGAGACAAACCAGTGGCATTCTGTAAATCAGCATGATTCTTTACACGTTTCTCTTGGACCATGTGAAAGACAGCACTCCTTTCTGCCCATGACAGAAGAGCTACAGAGGTTACCAACATACTGCAGTTGCAGGAGAGAAATTCTACTCGCGAAATTATTTCAAGCCATGTTAAATATAAAGATACAGCAGACAGCATGGCTCCTCCTACCTTTTTATCCTGTTTAAATGGATTGCCAAATGTATGAAGTCTTTTCGGCTGATCCGGGTCAATCTCCCGAAGGGGTGAAGGCATCATTTTCAGGTATTCCTGGTAGTTTCCCATTTGAGCGACAGGAACACTATGAAGGCAGTCTGCAACAGAACAAGAGATCTTAATTTAGTCTACCTTAAAATTAAGGCAATACAAACTTTACACACTTAAATTGCGAGTGTTAGCGTTTAAGAACTAGAAATTACTATTTCTTTTCACTACAGAGGAAGAGCTGAAGACTACAAATTTGGAAAAAAGGCTTGCAAGAGCTGAGCTTAACTGGCAGAAAAACAAAAAATAAGCAAGTTTAATCTCTATGCTAGCAACTGCCTCTTTAGACCACCAGCACCTAACAACAGTGAAACAAAATAAGCCCCTCTCTGCTTTAAGCCACCATCACTATAAAAAACATGTCTACTGAATCTTAGTGTACAGGAAAGCTCTCCCATGAAACTTATTTTTAAAATTCAAAGCAAGCATGACATCATGACAGAAGGCAAAAATTTCCTTCTTTTCCCCTTCAGAGTCAAGAAAAAGACACTGACTCAACAAATGATGCAATGTCCACTTCTGCTCCCACACCCAGGACAGAAAACACTGCTTCAGAGCATTAAAAAAAAAACCAAACAGCTGTACTCCCTCCAAACTGTTAATGAAGAACAGTGGCTACTTACCTTCATCCTGCCCCAAGATAAGCCTGTGTGTTTTCAGAAGATTGGTTCTCATTCTAGTTAGCTGGTCTAGAAGACTGCGACGAGGAATATCATATGCATTTCTGAATGCCTGTGGCTTCAAATCCTAGTTTTATAACAAAACAAATAACTTTCAGTGAACCCATCAGTTGTCACGCACAGAGAAATTCCTCTATAAACTGTAATAATGTTAACTATTAAAAAAAATTATTCTAAAATAACTTCAGAGCTCCATAACTGGATACAGCAGAACCAATGACTGTTGTTTCAACGAGACCTTATTCAGCATTAGCACTTTCAGCTCCATTAAGACTAAGCATGTTAATTCCTGTATGAATAACATCAGCTATCTTTTGCAGAGATTGTCACTTAAAACAGAGTAATCTTTCTCTACTACCATGGGACTCTCAAACAGTGTCCCAAAATCAAGTGAAAAAAAATTGCATTTACTCTTCTCACTATTTATGCCTATGCTGCACTCTTCACGATTCAGTGAAAGTACTTAACCTCCTTCTTCTACACTAAGTCCATAAAAGTTACCCATTTAAAACAGATGAGATCAACTGCTTAATCATGCAAGATCACTATGCTGTTTACCTTGTTTAAAAGTCCTATGTGGAAGCCAGCAAATTCTTTAACATTCATTTCCGCCAGTCTCAGTGGAGATTCCCCAGTGATTCCTTGCAGCAGTTGCTTAAAATCCCTACTGTGTACCAAGGAGAGGCCACTGGAGTGATTTTTCACTTTTATTCCAATTTCTTGTGGAACTTTCTTACCCACTGAACCTATTATCCGTTCCGACTCTATTTTTGTCTAAAATGGAATCACACCATGAGTTAAAGAATCAGAAGGCATTGCAGATTTCCAGTACAAAACACATAGTACATTAACAGAATAAAACTATAAATTTAATTCCCAGCTACTCAACAAACAGGAGAACTACCTACCCAGGGATATATTGGATTACATTGATTAGATCTCAAGTAGAAAGAAATCCTAATGTGCTAGCATATGGAAAAAATATTTAGCCAGTGTATCTAAATTTATATGCCAGTAGGAGGTCTGTGAATATCCCTGACTTTGCTGCAAGTCTCTGACTCTTCTGTGTCCCTAAAGAATCATCTTTAAAGGGAAAGCAAAAAAAATAACGGAAGGTGGGATGCCTTAGGTTACTATAAAGTTGCATCTAAAACAACAGTATTATTCAGATACAGTAACATAATTGCAGATTTTATTTTTGAAACAACCTACAAACTAAGGTTTGCACTATGTTTGCAATAAAGGAGAAAAGTCATAAAAGAAAAGAAATTTGCTTCATCAGTAAGTTTCTAAAAGCACACTACTTCTCCAATTAGCACAGATTTCTTATTATAGCTACAGTTAATTTTACTGTATTTATCTTTTAACTGTATTCGAAGTAAGATTTTTACCCACTGGCAATACCTCCAAAAAACCCCAACCAACCAAAACCCCAAAACCCACAGTGATTGCAACCCACTTCCCCCAGTTCTCATCCTCTGCAGAGTTTGCTTCATTATCTGTGGGAAACTGAATTTAAGGACAGCAGGAGCACAGCAGAATTCTGGAATTGCTTGTCCCTGTACAGGAGCTTATAATGCATCCAGCACATTTAAACTATTTCATGCGCTGAGAATGTCTGTGAAAGCCACAGTAGCCATCTCAAGCCATTCCAACTCCATATTGCAGACAACTAATATGAATTTGCATATCATTAAGTTACTGAAATACCACAGGAAGTTTTCTGTCTAAGAGATGCTCAGTCACTCAGAGGCTTTTGGAATGTATTTTGTGCATTCTTTAAGGAGGAGGATTTTTTCATTGTAATTTTAAAGGCTGCACTGCTTCCCCACTGACTTCTAGATATTAAACTACTGTTGTAAGAACCATTCATGCTAAGGGGGCATAGCTTTAAGACAGTTACACCTGAAATAGCATTCTTGACAAAGAGAAAAAGATACTTAAGACTATTTCCCACCAGGTCATGCTTAACACATGGATTGGATTTGACCTGAAGGAAACAGGAAGCTCAGATATAAAGCTTGAGCTGTGATTTTATTCCCCGTGGACAAGAACATACTTTTTTTGGAACATACACATTGTCAAGGCACACATGCAAATAAACATAAGACTGAGAGCAAGCCTCTGACTTCAGCTGCGAAGAACAACGGCAAGAGCAGTCACAAATCCAATTAGTGATAATCTTTGGAGTTTAAAGGTCTAGCAGATACTTAAAATATAGCTGAAGAGGTCTCCTTCACACTCCCCTCCACCACTTACAGAAGGCACAATCACTGGCTACAGAACCACTCTGGATTCATCCATATTGGTGGTGAAAATGCTCACCAATCTTCAATTATAATATATGCTGTACACCCGTATGAACTCCCACAGGGATTAACTGCTTTATAATGAGATTACCACAAACTAAATAATCAACGCACTTCTAATTGCAAAGGTTTTATCAATACTACCTGTTGGCTGAGTTTTTTAAGGTAAGAGATAACACTGTAACTAAGTCCACAATCTAAATTATCTGATATCAGATTTGGAGCTCCCATCATCCTTAGGGCTTTCTTTAATGGCTATAAGGAAAACAAAATACACAATAGTAAGAGAATAAGTCTTTAAAAAAAAAATTTATAAGATCAATTACAGGAAGCTAAGGCACATGGATTAGTGCTCTAGCTTTTCCACTTTTGGCCACTAAAATTCAAGTCTATTCAGATAACATGTGACATGAGTTTGGTAGTCTAACTAGCTCGCGATGGACATTATGCCACATTACCAAGACACCACACAGTGTGGTGCCACTGGCAATTTCCACTCAAAGGCTCAGTACCAGAATAGCCGGGATGATGCAAGTCCATATTGAGGTGCATTGTCCAAGCTACATGTAAAGGTGACACAGTGCCTCCCCCCACCCTTTATTTGGCCCAGCCAGTTCTCTTAGTATCAGCTTCCCAAGTTCTAGCACTTCACCCACATTAATAAACAAACAAATCTGCATTTTCCTTATCAAGTTACAAAAATAATGCCAAATTTGGTTTCTCTAACAATCTAAAGTACTTCAGATCAAGGCTTATTTAATATTTAATGAACAGGAAACACATTTAATATCTTCATATAGTTACTACTACTCAATATTAATAGAAATTTATTTATTTCTTAAAAATGTTTGACCTGATCTACATACCTCTGCAAAGCAAAATGTTTACTACCTAAAGTGTCATCATAATTATGTAAACAAAATTTACTAGGAAGAGGTATGATGCACAGGACTCTGGTCACACCAGCCATTATACCCAGGAGGATGAAATGAGAAAAGGAACATACCAGTAAGTAGTAAGGTGGCATTGTTTTTAAGTAGTTGTCAAAAGCCTGTCGCCACTTCAGATTTGGCTTAAGTTTGTGAACCTTAAACAAGTCATCTGCAACAATGAAAACAACAAAAGAAGGTTTCATTTTTATAGTCACAGACCATTAGCATTATGCAAAATTCAGCGTGCCAGGTTTCCCTCCCTTTTTTCTCCCTCCACCCATCTCCCATTGGGGCTTCCCCACAAAAACTGTTCTTAACCTTAGGTTTGAAGGATTGTGAATCCCCAGTCCTAGCTGCAGTAGACAATCCAGAACAAGTCCTCATTATAGACAAACTTACAAGGTACACCAGACTTAATACTGCACAGAACTACTAGCAGCATGGAAGGTTCAACAGATCCACCTGTTAAGTATTTCACCTCCCTTGCCTCTCTCTCACATCATCAGGGACTCCCTGTATCTGATTAAACCAAAAAACATTGATTTGGTTCAATTTCCGTTTTCAGCCCAGCCTTCTTTTGTTCAACCTGCGTGATGAATTCTGGTCTCCAGTAAAAATATTCTTGGGCATCAAAGGGAAATAAAACAAAACAAAAAAAGTATCAGAGCAGGGAATCCTTCTGGTCAGCTTTGCTGGACTCTGCTGACAACAGTAGCAGCTGCCCCCCAGCAGAGAAGGGTTGTACCTCCATCCACACTGCCTGTCTCCTGCCAGAGCAGCAAACTCTCCCACAGATATAGACAAGAGACAGCAATTAGCTATAAAAACTGCTGCCCTTTGAGAGAGGGGCAACCAGACATTACTTCCTTTGGATGCTGTTTTAGAAATACCTTGCTCACACTAGCGGTGTGTATATTGCCATTTAGGAATCACTGAGTTGAAGCATGTACCTATTTGCCATGCATGCTATAAATTGTAACAGTGATCTCTAAACATCAAAAATGAGCACAGTATCCTACAATTTATCACTTGAGATTATGAATCAGCAGTTGAAGTCAAGTTTCTCCTTAGTATGGCTGTAACATGCTGGCAAAGTGAGGCTAATGGAAGGACATGCAGGACTGGAGAAAGGGATGTCCAAAAATTAACTGGGGAGAGCTGCAGGAGACAGAGATGCACAGAAGAGAGTGTGCGAAAGACAGATGCAGCAAGGAAATTGTTTTCTCCAGATTGAGCTTTCAGGAAGATATATTTGGAGAAGAAAATTTGACTTGCATAGTATTCTGCACAAATCGAACAGATGTTAAGATACAATCTTCCGAGTTCTCACAGTGAAACCACACTTAATTACAGGTATTTTCCAATCTAAATGAATTCTATATCACATATAAAAACCACACTACAGACGCTGCTTGCTCTCCTTCCTGGCCTGAAGGAATTGGGGCAGAGTTTGAGAGGACAAGTTAAAACTCCATTTAAAATCTCAATATACCACATGCTTAGCACTATTATCCCAAAGAACCTGTGATGATATCATGACATATGACAAATATAAAGTAACATCCATTCTTATCTTACAGGCCTCTTAGCTTTTTTCAGCAAAATGGAAGTTAAAGTATACCCCTCTCCCAAAATTAAAAAAAAACAAAAAACCAACATTAAAATGTTCAGTATTATAGTATGTCCTAATATTTTAAAGTCTATGAGTTGATTATGAGTACAGCTTGAACCTTAAACCCCTTATCAACGCCTTTTTACTGTCTCACTTCCTACAACCTGTGAAGGTTGTACCAGTATATGTAATGCCCACAATTCAACTGCACAGCCACTCTTAAATGGCACAGACATTCACATAATGCATATTGGCTCAGCTAGCTATGATCCCTAATCCACAGCATAGCTGTAGTCTGAGACATAAAATGCAAAAGCACCTCCCTCATCTTTGCTATCCAAGTAAGAAGTTCTTTAAGCAGAGCTTCAGTGAAGATTTGTCTATTTAAAATGAGAGCCTCCCCACAGCACAAACTCACTGCAGGAACTCCTACCCTCCAAAAGGAAGACAGTCATGGTGGTAAACATAGCCACAAGTTTCAATGGGAACATCATCAACATCTTACCTGCCTCTATCACAAGAGTTTGAGACATACACTGTCAGCAGATTGCAACGCAGGCACTTGAAATGTACTTTTTGTGCCCTGGGCTGCACATAATAGTTTACATTAAGCAAACAAACAGTAACCCAGTTAACTACGTCTTTCATAGATTAAATCCCAAACTGCTGTAGATAAAATCCAAAAGTATTGAAAAAAATACTTTCATAAATTAGTTTTAATCTAACCTATTCATTTTCAGACACTACTCTCTACGTAGTCCACTTAATACTGAATTCTTTTTACTTCTAAACTCAGAGGGAGCTGAAAGCAGTGGATAATTGGGAACATGGTATAAAAAACCACTAGGAAAGGGCCACAAGCTGCAATAATTCAAGACATCAGGTAAAACTACAGACAGACCAGTTAATTTAAAACTGCGTTGCAAAGTCTTTATCCACTTCAGATTAATGTACAAAACAACCAAATTGTGACAAACAAGATACCAATACGCATCTTTAATACCCAGTACCACATAAAGGGGCTTGATGCACTTTCAAGCTCAGTGAACAGTTAAAAAGAAGAGCATGAGAGCAAGAACGGTCAGCAGGTAATTTTAGTTCAGCTGGAGCCTAATTACAAGAACAGTTCGTGTGACAACAGTCTAGTTCTGAGTGATAGCTTGCACTATGTAATCCAAAGTAAAAACTTAGACCTTTTTTTTTTTTAATAAAAATCACCACTCACATTAAATTCCACCTGAGCAAGTACACCACCATTCCCTGTTGACTCCTATAATTCTCTGGGCTTTCTAATGCCTCTGCACTAACATATATACTCATTTGTTTTAAGCAGTAGAGACTCAAGACTTTATATTCACTGAAAGTAGTATCCTTCCCTGCAAACAATCTAGCCAAAAATAAGGCACTGCAATGTAAAATAGCATCCACCATTAAAAAAAAGGTATTGTGGCACTCTTTCCATTGATACAGAGTGTTTGGCTCTCCCTCCCAGTGACACAGCATGCTACGTTCACATTTGTGAGAAAGGCAGCCCTTGGTTTCCAAAATATAAAATCATTACTTGCAGGTTCTCTCAAGGAGCCTGTAAAAGCATCAAAGGAAACCGTCCGTGTTGCAGTCCTTCATGGGAAGACATTTTCTAAATGCTCATCCTTCTGCATATTTAGACCCACAGAGAAAGGGGATTAACCACCTTCTCATGGTATTTTCATCATGGCCATTTCACTATTGCTTCTGCTGACGCTCCTAATGAATAATCACTCCTATTGCCCAGCAGTGCCTGCCCTCCCACTAACGCAGCTAAGATCAGGCAAGGAAACGTCTTAGGCAAGGCAGAAGCCTTTAGAAATACACCTCATCTTTGCTAAGCTCTCTCTCTAACCCTTTGTTTGACTTCTACTTTATGAACTTGGCTGTATAATAGCTTTTAAATAGAACAATATCTGAAGCACAACAGCGTTGCTAGTATCAGTTAAAGGCAACAATCCTTCAAGAGGAAATTTCTATAATCTGTGGGCCAAACATACTCAGCAAAGTATGTCAGGATCTGTCTCTGAAAAGTTCTGTCTTCAGAAGTCTGCCTCACACTGAACAAAAAAGAAGACAAGAACTGCACCCTACTGCCTCGGTTCTCAGACCAAACCACCACCCCAAGCTAGTCATGATGCCTCTCTAGCCCTTCCTATGAGAGCAAAAAGGAGCTGCTCAGCTGCAGCAGCACATCCCACATGGTCTGTCTTACCTCTGTAAAAGAGCTAGAGACCAGAATTTTTGTCAGACAATCAATTTACCATAGTGCATAGGTCATGTTAACATATGGACTATGTTACACATACACACATATACAGTGTGGCTTCACTGTTCTATGAATTCTCATTAATTGGCTCCTTTCCTTACAAAGCTTCAGATTCTAAAAGCAGACCCATTAAGTTACAAACTAGGAGAGGCTACAGCATTCCCAAACCCACTCTTGCAGAAACTGAGATATAAAATCACCAGATCTATAGGATGTGCTGGTACAATTTACCTCCTTCAGTCACAGACCACTGCAACTTGTTTCAGTTTGCTCAAGTATTGTCTGCAAGCTTCCTCATGCATGCCTATCTTAACCTGTCTTTTAGGGCTGTCTCTTACATTATTTTCTAAAAACAGCATTAAAACTTCCCCGGCTCAAGAACGCAGGAGGAAAACAAAAATGCAAGCAAAAAAAAAAACTTAAGCATCTTGCTATCTGTTTATAAGGTTGATCACACATAAGCCACTTGATACGACAGTACAAATAATACAGTTGTAAAGTGGTTTTGGCTTTGTCTGAAAGAGTCACTGGAAGGAATGGAGAGAGATTATCCACAGTACAATCCCAAGGTAAGTCCCAGGCCTCCAACACAATATTCTACCAGTAAGGCAGCAGCCACTAGAACTGCACTGATGCAGCAATACAGGTAGTAGTGGCTGAATAGAGCAGACTTCTGTGCTTGGAAGTTCTCACATCCTTTTTAACCAGGGTGAGAGTAATGAAAGATTGGATTTACACATGCAAATCAGTCCTCTGCTGAACCATCAGTATCCACTATTGGTATGTATTAAGACAGACACAGGGGGAGGGTTTAAACAACCCCTACCTACCTACCGAGACAAACACAGAGTCAGTATTTTTTAAAACATCTACAAATAATTTAACAGGTATGCTGCTTATCATCTTGGTAATCTGTACTACTAAGGAGAAAAGGGGTCAGATCTGCTTTTGCATTTTATGTATATTCCACGGAACTTAATTTCAACCATGCCTTAGAGACCAAGGATAAACAAAGCCCTGGAACAAGATCTGAACCTAACGCTTTGTGTATGTGTTTGCGTTAACAATATGGAATGCACAGTATTTGCATTCTAGAGAAAACATCTGCTTTACAACTCAGGCAACATGGAAGCTCTGCATTTTCCTTTAAACAGCCTTCAGAAATTTAAGATGTGGGATACCAGGTGATTAAACTGCAGAATAGCACTACACATACTGAAAAAATGCCTTTCTTGAAAGAGTAGGAAGAGCTTTACACCCCTGCAAAAAAGGCAGGGGAAGACAAGAGCTGCCAGGGAAGACACAGAACTGCAAATGTCAACATCGATGGCTTTTCAGCTAGTGGAGATGCTGCAGTAATTCAGTAGCCACAAACTTGCAGAAACTCTAATTTAGTCTAGAAATATCCTACTTGCACACTTTGGGACAATTATTAGGCTACATGGATGACTATATAAGACACATTCAAATTATCAGCAAGCACAAATTTCTTTTTTTGGTTATGACCATGATTACGAAAAAGCATTCCTGAACTCAGTTGTGGTTTTTTTTCTAGAAATGAATGAAAAAATCCTGTGTAAGACAGTTAAGAGTCAACATTAATTCTCTTGATCTCCACTGTTACTCTGTATCACTAAACACACCCACAAAAACCAGAACAAAAAAAGCCTTACAGCATCTGTAACTAAAAGGGTTAGCAGCACCCAGTACACTCTCCTCTCTGCCATTACCTTTATGCCAGAACCCTAATAGCCATAGTTATTATGGCAGTTATTCACACAGTACCTTGTCATACCGTCTTTCCTGTAGAAAGTAATTTCATTGTGGGAGTGAAAAAAAACCACACTGGTCCTTTGGGGAGAGAAGAAATGTAGACTGTTTCACTGCTCAATTCCTTCTTACTGTTCTAAACTGCGTCAGGGAATTCCCTCTTCCCAACACCCATGACACAAACACTGCATCTGATCTTCCAGTAAAAAATTAGCTGCTACAAGAGCAACTGCAAAACCTGGATACACCATACCCTAAATGAGGGAAAAGAATGGAGGTTGAAGCTTACTCCAGGTTAAGGAAGAGGCTACGTGTCTAGGAGGTGAACAGCATCAAACATGCACTGGAAGCAGGTAGCTCTCCTCCTCTGCTGGAGAGAAAAAAAGGGAGAGGGGGTATGAAAATCCTCTCCTCCCAAATTATGTTAAAGAGTTTGCAACATTCTCTACTCTCTGATCTCCATTATTTTATAATGTCTCAAACTAAGGCAGAACACCAACCATTATTGTTTTTCTTTTACTCTGAAGTAGCTGCATTGGCAGTCCAATGTAAATTTATTACCCACCTAACAATGGAAGTAAAACAGGATAGTTGTAAGGCATCACAAAGAGGTTTACACAGGTTAAAGTAGTGCTTGCTTTTAAATACCCGAACGGATGGCCAAGTTCGCTGTATTTTCCACTGCTACTCACAAATACCTGACAAAGAATAAGAGATATTCACTGTATTAGAAGAATATGAAGAATATTAAGCATGGGGCATTTAAAAATTAAAATCAATCTTAATCTAATTGCATTAAGACAGCAAATTATAAAGAGCAGCCAAGTTCGAGGTTGCACACATCAGGATGAGCATGCACATACATTGCTCAGTCACAAAACTGAGACATGCAACATTTAGTGTACCCCGAGACAATATGGAAATGCTCTGCGCAGTATAATCTTTAGTGCTTTACTGACACTACTTTGCAGTGATGCTCTGAAAAGAAACTTTTTAAGCACAGAAATTAAGCATAACAAACATTCAAGAATGTCTTAATTGCGCCAAGCACCAACATTCTTAACGTTGGCTTTTTTTTTTTTTTTTGAGTGTATATATATGGGGTATTAACCTTGAAAAGCAATACATGCAAACAACTATTTCAATAGGATAAAGATGGTACATATTCTTATTGGGACAGTCAAAATAACCCACATCAAACCAAAAATGGGTTTCCCCCCAAAAAAGTAAACCTTGCAGTAAAAAGGAAGTGTTTTTCCTCTGTTTTTTTCAGGGCATAAGGAACAGGGCTTGTTACGTGGTTTCTATGACAATGAGCCTATTTCTCAAGTTTGTAAGGGTCTGATACATAGCTGGGAGAAGAAAAGCAGTTTTTGAAAAACAGCAGAGTTATTTTAATGACTTAGGCAAATAATGTACCTATAAAAGCTTAAAGGACATTTAAAAAACTAGTTTATTAAAACTAAGTTAAACTTTTCTTCTGAATATGCATGTTAAATATTACAACTTAACTGAAAATATATTAGGGAAACAGAAACATGAAAGAGACACCTCCAAACACATCTTTCCATCATATTAAGCAAACTCCTGGTGTACATATTAAGCCATTCTTTACAGGAACACCATTCAGAAGGGAATTACAATCCTTATTTTGTAGAGGACACAGAAAACAAGTCACCTATCCAAAAATCACAAAAGGAGCATGTGACAAAGGATTTCAGCAATAGAACTTTGACCTCTTCAAGGCCAATCTAGTCAACAAGATCAACAGCTTCCATTCAATTCCCATTAGCAGTTTCAACCATCTAGTGGAAATTATTTGCAGCTGTTGATTAGGTAACATGATGGAAACTAGTGCTAGGTTTTCCCTGTAAGCAAATGGAAGCCTACAGAGAATTTCAATTTAGCCAAAAATGGAACTTGCAGGACACATTTCTTAGCAAAATGAGATGGACCTAGAAACAGAATTAAATGAGATTACAAAGCCTGTAGAGAGAACACTCATTCTGATTCCTGGTAATTCTATTAGAAAGGAGGTAACTGAAACCTTGACATATTTCTTCTCATCAAATGCAGAGTCTGCAACCAGACCCCAATTCCTCAGGCTTACAAAGACTAAAGTACCCTAGGATACCCATTACATTTCTAGAATTAAAGGGCAAATACCTGCCAGCAGGTATGGGGAGACTTTCGTTCCAAGATGTACTGTGTTAAGGGTGAAGGTTCAAGCTCATACTTGTCAAAAGGAAGCTTGTCTATTACCATTGGCTCACAATCAACACAGGAGAACCTCACAACAGGGTGAGCTGTGCGCGGAGGCTAAAAGGAAGGGGGAAAAGCACATCAATTGTCTGGTATTTGTGATAAAAAAAATCTCTTAAAAAGATATACAAGTAGATATTTTAGCATCCTATAGGCTTAAACTCTCAGTTTCCACAATTTCCTTTAACAGAGAAAAAAGATACATGTTCCCACAACAGAATACAGATTAACCAAATATTTCTCTAACTTTAAAAAAAAAAGAAAAAAGTGCGACACACTGATACACACATTCTTCCCACCAAGAGAAAAGCATGGTTAATATTCAGCTATTTATCTTGATATTTAAAAACCTCCATGTCAATCAACCTATAACAGCACAGATAGGTTTAAAGAAAACTTCAACTCTGCTTCCCAGCTTGATGTTCACAGAATTCCAGATGTGAAACTGCACTCTCTTCACAAAGGATATCTCAAGATATTCCCCACAAGTCTGATTTTTCTTCCTTTTGAACAGGGGAGAGGGGGCAGAAATGGACAGACAGTACCTTGAGCACTTGCAAAGTACAGAAACAACATGCCTAACAAAAACTAGATGTTTAGAGTAAGGCATGCCAAATGTACGATTATTTCAGTAAGAAAAGGAGAAATGAATGCTGTTTTCTCCTCATTTTTTGAATGGGGTAGCTCTTCTGTTTCAGTTTTAATTCTTCCTGCTAGTGAAAGAGTCCATACATGAAGTAATACTAAGCAGAGAAAACATGGTTGATCATCTATCAAAAACAAATACTCCTTTTTCCATATAAACATATTTTATAAAGCTTTGATTAAAATTTAATAGGCTCACTATGATTTGTGGTATGTGAAGTAATTTACAGTTAAATTTTATAATCTTTCAAAAGCCATTTACCAAAATTAACTAACCATATACATGGAAGTAAACCATCAAGATGCAAAAAACATCACAGTATACAGTATCTACATTAGATGATACCATTCTGTGCTAAAAACAGTTTTAACTACCCTTTTAAAGCTAAGTCAGATCATATTAGTAAACAGAGGAAGTAAAACGCTACTGTAGTATTCATTTTCAGTCTTTTTAATTAGGTGTAGAATCCTTTTTTCAGTTCTTATTTTACTTACCAGGGTTGGTGAATTCTGATCAGGCCAAAAAGATTCTGGGATTGGCCAATGCCCAACAGGAACACCCGTTTTAGGGTTAGGCCGTACATAAATGAGTTTATGACAACTATGCCACGGTTGAGAAGCAAATGAATTGATGGGTCTGGATGAATCAACAAGTCCATCTAAAATTTGAACAAAGCAAAATAACAACAAAAAAGAAAATAAAGCGCTACATACATGCATTTGCCTCCCAGCAAAATTTCTGTATTAGCAACCAATAAGGAGTTTCATTACAATTGTTCCAAAGACATACAGATCTTTACATCAGTGGGTGAAAAAAACCTATACCTTAAAATGTAGAACAGCATCATCTGAGAAACAATGATAACATTTGCCCACATCTACTCTTCTGCTCCTGTGGCATCGCCATGAGATAATTAGTGCAACAAGGCATACTCACATATTATGGAAAATGCTATTTGCTTAAGCTTAGTACTTTGACATAGATCTGGTAGGCAACAGCAAGCCTACAGTTTTTAGTTCTGCTGCATCTGTAAAGACTGATAATTTGCATCTACAGTCTTTCTACATAGGATGCAAAGCTCACTGACTGATGCTGCCATTAGTGGAAACTGAAAGTGGAAAAGTTAGATGCATCTTGCAGGTGCAGCTTGTGTAATATTTTTTAATTAATAACAATTCACAGATCACTTAAACCCCACTGTCTACTGGAAAGACCAATGTTCTCTCCGCCAGTCCACTGCAATATACCAGAGCAGACTCTTCACACCAAGGACAAAGAATTTTGTAGCAGTACGGAATTTCACCATTAGTTTTCTAAGATTGCTCTTCAAAGCAAGCAGCACAGCACAGATCACCCATTTAAAGAATCTTCTTCATTTTAAAAAAATTTGACATTACTAATTTTCCTTGCTTTAGATAGCTGGCCAATAATACTATGGAAAATACCTTTCAGTTACACGTCAATTTGGTTTCTCTGCATTACGTACACAATGATTTTTATAGCTTTGGAAGATCCTATCATATCTCTCTCTAGTTTAGGACTTTCTCAATTCCCATAAAGATGGAAAGTCTCAATATTTTTATACATTCATATCCACAGTGCATCACGATTTAAATGTGACAAAAGTTTAAAAAACCCGAAAAACCAACAAATTTCACCAGTCGTTCTGCCACATAGGAGAGCATTTGGGCCAACAGGCAGACAGGAATTTGCTGAGGTGCTGTCCTGCACAGCATTATAGGAAAGCCTTCCAATAAAATGACATTTAAATAAGCAAAAGGATAAAAAAAAATATATACAGCAAGGAAAAGGCAATTCAAAAATGAAAGCAAGAATAAAACTGGCTATGCTAGGATGCTCAGGGGATCCCGAAAGCAATTATGTTTCTGACATTCCAGGAACATCCTCATTTCCTAAATATGAACTGGTCAGCTTGCTCTCCTTCCTTTCAGCCATGAATTTCTGCAAATCTGAAAAACTGCTCCACATTAAGAGTGCACTTTCTTCTTCCCTGTTACGCACTTTAGAGCTAACAAAATAACTCCTTGTTCTTTGCACAGTTTTTCAGTTGCAGCTAAGAACATTCAACTGAAACTTACTGTGTTGCGATTAATAGCAGAATGAAAACATACAGAAAATTAAGCATTGAGATTAGTTTAGAGATGTTTAAGTGTTTAAATACACTAGTCCTGGATTTAATTATTTTAAAACCAAGTTTTGACAACACTAATTCAAGCTTTACTACTTCCTGCAAACAATGACTTCCCTCAGCCCCCCAAAAAAGAGGTGAGAAAAGATTGACAGGAGAGCTAGCAAGCAGGTCGATCATCCATACAAATACATGAAAACATATAGCACCATTTAACTTATCAAGGATCAAACACTTGTAAAAATATAACAAAGCCAAGACTAAACATAAGCAAACATAAAACCACTCAAAAGCTATGAACAGCACATACATTATGATTTGGGGTATTTAAAGAGATACCAGAGCTCTATCACTGAAGCACAGAAGGTTTATAGCTGAATCGCTTTTTTAGAATATATTAGGCATCCGATCCATCCTGTACACCACAGTGAAAAGCTGGTAGGAAGGACACTGAAGACGCTTAAGGACATTTGCATGCACACAAAACATTTCTTCCTGAACATTAGGGGGAAAAAACCAAAACAGTTACTATACCTTCTCCAATAGGAGCTGGATCTGGTCCTGACTTTTCAAAGTTAATAACAACTCCACTTTGGACTTTTTGAACTAGAGATTCTAAACACTGATTCAACATTCTTTGTGTCCGAACGCAGTAAGAACGACCTATGCAAGAGATAAATTACACAGGGAAAATATGAAAGCAAGTTTTGAGTAATTTTAGTTAAGGAAGATGTTTTATTACATAAGTCACACTGCCAAAGCTTTCAGTTTTATCCAAAACAATAACAGTAACAAACTTTGTACAAGTTTATGTAAAAGGCAAAATACTTCTCAAATGCAATACAACTGAGGGGGGGGAAGAAAACCCACCAAAAACACAAAAACAAAAAAAAACACAAACAAACAAAAAAAACCATCACCAAACACAAAACATCCTGCTGAGCTTTTACTCATTAGTAAAAGAGGCCATTAAGGCTAAATCAGGCTGGTCGGAGGCCAAGTTTATAGAAGTCCCTTAAGAACATCCGATTTCACCAAGTCTATGTAATCTATCCGCTTTTGTCTACCCAAACCTTACCAACTTCTATACACACCCGAACTTCCCCCTCCCATGCAACATTTTTTTCAAGCACCAATTAAAAAAAAATTTTATCAACATCTCAAAGAACAGACTCCAGAATTAATTCTTTTAAGATTAAATTTAGCTTATTAGCCCTGCAGCAGAATTAACATCTCAATAATACCTGTCCCACTCAATTCATCATTTAAATAACAGATCTCATGACTGAGCAAAGCCAACCTCTGGAAGGACAATCTAAGAAATTTTCCAATCCCTCCTACTGGTGCATTAAGAAAATTCTCTCGCATCTATTAGATCTGAAATAGGAATATGGTTTTATTTCAAAGTGCTCCTGTGCTACTGGAAACCAAGCTCAAAAAACACCACCCAGATTCACATGGACACGGAGTAATTCAGATGGAGAAAACAGCAAGAGGTGAAGTTGAATCAAAGGAAAAGAAATACTTTAAGGCAAAATACCAAATGTGAACCAAAGCAAAGTAACATCCAGTTACCTCCTGTAACTTCACACATCTGTGTGATAGCAGATTCGTCAGTAGGCACACTCCCAAGCTGCTCTGGTTCAGCAGATGCAGCTCCCGGCAAACGCAGCACTAGAGCAAACAGCCTTTGATCCCAACGAAATGGTTCTTTGGTTAGTTCACTTCCAGGCAAAGGAGAATTCAAAGGAAGATGAAGCTAGTAAAGAAAGATTTAAGAATATTTCAAGTACTTGACAAACCAATACTCAAATTTATTCATTACTCTGTAAAGGACCCCATTCTCTCCTATCCACTAATTTATCTGAAGTTATAGTCTGGAATCCCATGTGAACTATGAATTTAGCGGTTGGGCAATGACAGCATAACTAGTTTCTGTTCTCTATTTTAAAGACAAGGTTGATGAAACAGAAGTACTATTATCAGGAAAATACAATTAATATTAATCTCAGCATAGTACCAACTTGCAAGATCATAACTTGAAAGAATTTAATGCAAGTTTACCTCCTCTTGAACTCCAGACGTATTTGTCAGTTTGTTTCCATCTGTGATGGTAATCAAAATAGATGGCTCCAAAAAGAATGGATTCCTTCCCTAGAGACAAAAGCACAGGAATGCTAAGAGTAACCTTAACACTCAGTTATAGGCTTATATTTTTGTCATTATAAAATAAACAGTAAGATGAGCAATCTTTCAAAATAATCCTGTCATTTTCTTTCAATAGGTGTGGAGCCATAAAGAACTATGCAAGATGTGCTACTCTGTACACTCACACACACCCCCTAAAGATTTTTAGAATTACTAGTCTTTTTCCTCCAGTAATAGTACAAAACCCCTCTTAGCCCACAAAAGCAGTATATAAATGGGTAATAATACAGGGAACTCACAATTTCATGACAACAGTGAAAAACTCTTCAAATGTGAGAGAGGGGAAGTCAGGACATTAACTACAGATAACAAAACTGCAAAGCAGATTCATTACTATCCAGTGTACATACTCCCACATACAGCAATTCTGTGTCTACAGTTGGGGTCATTTATACTACTGCTTGCTTTGTAGCTCAAAAAGGAAAAAAGTGCTAGTATATTCCAGGGTATGTTCAGCAGATGTAATAAGAAAGAAAAAAGTTCACTCTGTATTAAAACTTGGGACACACAGCTATCCAACATTTTTAAGAAGTAGTAAAATGGAAAACCAAACTTGAACCACCAAAATCCCTTGCCCACTATAATTTCGAAAAACACAGAAAAATAAAGAAGGCAGAAGACTATAAAAAAGATTTGTTACCTGTCCATAGTTGTCTATTCCAGACACTAATCTGTTGAGATTTAACAAGTCAAATGATGACCTGAGTGCCTGACCAAGGGTTGTTAGTCCTGAAGCCTGAAGATTTTTCAGTTCATTCATAAATGTTGCATGGTTTTCCTTCCATCCAGCCTATTACATAAAACAAAAAAAGCTTATTAGTTATTTAGCAACAAACTGCAATCAACTGCAAGTTGTCATTTATCTCCCTTCCCACCAAAAATTAGATTATATTCCTGATTAATGGATACGCTGCATCATTTACGTGCTATACACACCTAATTCACATATGCACAACTTGATGTGAAACAAACAGTTAACACTACAATGGGACACTCACAAAACACAAGCACTGTCAAGCACTTGAAAAAATTTGCAAATACCCAGCTCTTACCATGAGAACTGCTGTAGAGGTGATGGAATTAACAGAAGTATTTGGATTTAGCATGTGAATATTTTATTAGAAGAAACTGTCAAATTTGGAAATCAGAAATGCAGCTGCCAAAGTAATAGCGATGGTAAAACAAAGATACAAGCAGCATAATGTTGCTGCTTCTTCTGTCATACACCCATCCCCCTTTTATCCATAAATCGAGGCTGCAAGGAAAGAAAGGATGCATATGCAACGTGTACTAATGCAGGAGTTAAAAAAATCTAACAGTGACAGTTAAAAAGAAAAAAGATAAAGAACTAGTAGTAACAGTGACTGCCGTCTTTGCTCCCTAGTCCTCCCCCTTCCACAACATCCCCAAGTAGGAAGCATGCAAACATATTTAAAAAAAATCATAATCAGCTATTTTTAATACATTGCATGACTCTCACTCAACTTTTCCGTTTTTCTTGTACTGCCTCCATACACCTCCCAGGCTCATTTCATGCCTTTTAATGTACTATCAAGCACCCTCTGTCACTTCTGCATTACAAACCCCCTGCCTTTTTCGTACCTTGGTATTTCAAATGCCAGCTTTCCAACTACACTATTCTGTCCTTACTTCCCAGCACAAAACTTTCTATGGAGTAGTTGCAAGCACCCCATGTAACACAGAACCAAATCATTGTTTAGAGTGTCTCAGTATCACAGCTTGAAATTTTGGAAGTCATGAAAAAAGTTGTTATTGCTGACAAAGCTTGCAGAACATTCAAAGGAACAGCAAAAAGTGATGAGGATGAATCAGTCCTACCAAGCACTCTGAATCCAATGGTAAGCAGGGCTACACGCATCAGCTGCAATTCACATACCCTTCTCTTAAAAAGTGGTACACTGCTGAGTTCGTAAGCTATTTTAGCAAACACTAGCTCGCAGGGAATCGGTGCAGGATTTAAACTGCCTCAACTAAAACAAGCAAAGCTTGAAAACCCAGATATTCACACGATTATCAGCCTTGCTATCGCATCTTACTCTCCAAACCATTCCTGCAGTAAGCAAGCAGTTATTCATCCAGGCTCACTACCATCTGGCACCGGAGACATTCCCATGCTCCACAAGGAATCCTAGTTACGCAGACATGGAGAGAATCATTTCAGACAGTCTGACTTTTGCTGGGACAACCTCTGAGCAGGTCCTCTCCTCCCCGGTGCACTGGGCTCAGCAACAGTTACCTGCTGACTACTCCATGCTGTACAAGAACCTGAAAGGACAGGATTTTCCTGTACTTTTTAAACAGATATATCCCACTGCCAATCTCTAGTACACACTGTTGGCTGTGTAGATGGCCATAGGACTGACAAGTTTAGAGCCATAAACAAATACAAGAATGGAGCAGAAAGGAAAGACATGAGATGATCAATGTCTCTGCTCAGACCTAAGCTAGGAGGACCGAGAAGGGCTCCTTTTCAGAATCAGAAGTTATCATAAGGAGATTCAACAAAAAAAAAAAAAAAACAAAACAGGTTTTGGTCAAGTTTCGCTCCCTGAACCAGTTCTTCAAGCTTTAGAGTAGCGCAAGGGAGACAGAGAGAAAATTCTGCAGTGGGGCAAAGAAAGAACAGACTTCCAGCAGGACTGGCCCAGTTTTATCATCAAACTGCACTTGAACTGTACTCAACGGAACAGTGTAGTTCGATCAGCTGGGTAATTCTCAATAAAACACCATCAACATCCCCTCACCACAGCTTAACAAAATACAGCATCTCACCAGCTGAGCCACAGCAACTCCCCACATGTGCTCTCAGCCCAAAGCAAGAATAAAGTAAGGGGTCATTGGTTTGGAGTAAAAGTCACTTAGCCAATGAGTAAAAGAACACCAAATACCAAAAAGTTTGCCTTAAAACAATTTAAAATGAACAATTACAAAAATCTTTTTGTATGCATCCTATGAACCCTTAGTAGGCGAAACTGCTTTGTTTTGTCTGGTAAAAACATCTATCAGATTAGTCCAGCTTCTCGAGAATAGCCAGGCTGTAGTTAAAAAGTGTTTTCCAGCAAAGACTGCTGTTTGAGTTACTTTGTTGCAAAAGCACATGGCAGGGAATAAAACATTTACAAAGGAAACACTATTCCTCGCCTACAACTCTTGATCTGAACTCTAAGGAAATTAGGAGTATTTCTTTGTAAAATTAGCAGAATCTCCAAATATCAGTGGAGATTGTTATTTTCCTTTTCTGAAAACATTTGCTTGGCTTCCAGCTCCTACTGTGTTTGATCTAGCTGCAGTGTGGTCAACTGCCTGAAAAATATGCTGCCATTTTTCCCATGCGTAACCAAGTAAACTGAAGGTACAAGGAGCAGCCGATCACCACTGGTTTGCCTTCAAAGAAAATAATTTTTCATCTTACAGCCTCTCACAGGATCTTTAAAGATATAGCTGAGGAGAACTGTACCTTTCAAACAAACAGAGTAGTACTGAAGAATTTTTCATCAAGTGAACAAGGGCAGCAAATGCAAGATTTCCTAATTCCATACCCAGTTTTAAATAAAGGTCTGATCAGTTAGTGTACTACATTCTCTAGCTTAAACAAGCTTTTTGAATCAAAACCACCAAAATTAATGACAACAAGGTCTACTTCTGTAAAATGTTTTTTTCCAGAAAGTCTCTAGCCGATGTATATAATTACACATTTATTTCAGGGACAGAAACTAAAGCCCCAAAGAATTCTATATATTCTCCCCTCCATATATACAGTAGGATCATTCTTAGGGCAAAATAAAGAGTCAAGTACGTAATACAGAGCATATGCATAATGAGTTCAACAAAGCACTTTAAAGTGATTAAATAATAATCCTTCCTAAATTCAAAACACTGCCACTAATGCTGCTTAGAAAAAAGTGCTGCTTTTATGTAGTACTACTTCCATTTGCCAGCAGAAACACTAACGACCAAAAAAAACCCCCCACCAACCAATAAAACAACCAAACCTCCACAACCTTAGAGGACTGAACACAAACATATTCTACAAAAACTATGTATCGTCTACAAGTACATAATTATGAAGTCAGAACTAAACATTAATTATTTTAGTTGTTTATGAACCAACTCTAACATCGTAATTTCTCATCATCTTCAATATTACATTCCTACTTAACTTTTATGCCCAGAATTTATTAATAGCAATCTCAGCAGCTTTTGTCTTGTCACTATGTTACTAGCTTCTCCTTTGACCGTTTATATGAACAAACAATTTTAGCCTGTATACACATACCAAAAGACTTTCAAAGATCGCAGAGAAAAAACCAAGTACTATAAGCAAAAATCTCATCCTGCCTGCTTATGCCAAGAACAGGCAAAAATGCAGTGTCATTTAGCCTTCTGTGTTGACAACTGCAAGCTCTGGATACCATCCTACAAAACCCTGAGATTTGGAAGCAGCATACCACCTTCCAGCTCCTGGCTTCAGCCTTTGCAAGCAAGTAATACTGAAAAAATAACATACTTAAGTAACATTTTTTTCTCATTACTTAGCTTTCAGACAAATCCATGCCCTGCTCTATTTCACCATACAGCTACAGAATCATTTAAGCTGCTTCAAGAAGCAGGTAAGGTCAAAATTGCTGTTTTCAGCAGTAGATAGGCCCAGATTATATAGATTTCAGACAAATGTCGAGGTGAACAACCTAGTGAAGAGAACGTTTTATTTACCGCAACCAGAACCAGAACTAACTGAACATCAGAAGGAATAGAGTTGAGCAGCAAATGGAAGTCTCATTCAGATCAGTAGCTTAAAAAGACCTTCAAGACATCAGAGAAACAACAGAAGCAGATTTCATTTGCAAGAGGCAGGAAAGAACATCTTATAAAATGCTTGGGGAGCAGGGGAAGCCACCACCTTTATCACACAAAAGAAAGCAATATCAAAGTACAAGTAAAACATTACCAAGTTTTGAATACATGTAACACATAAGCATTGTAATCTCACCTACACTAGCTTAAATGTCATATTTATTGGTTTTATTGTAGTGTGGTTGGTTGGTTTTGGCTTTTAGGGGTTTTTTTGCTGTTGTGTTGGGGGTGGGTTTGTTTTTGTTTAATTTAAAGACAACACAACACTTTTGGGCAGCATGGTTGTTTCCAGGTATTTCTTAGCACGGTTTAGTCAGCCTCCAGGGGCAGACCCAGAGGTTGGGCATTAGAGCAAAAGAATTCCAGGCCCAAAGCAGCCTCTCCTGATTTCACCAGCTCCATGAAATCCAGGGAGCTGATGCTTTTGAGGCTGCAAGTCTTCATCTTTAGTGTTTCTACAGGCAATGCCAAGACAGAACTGTAGAGTTTATTGTTCACTGGATTGCTTTCAGATCAGATTCAAAAATTATAACATTTCTAAAAATAATCTTCCAAGTAAAGACAATTTGCAATCTAGCATGCCAATCACAACAGTCTGTGTTACAGTAAGTACTCAATATTTATTTAAACATACAGATTTTTAGAGTACTGCTAATGTTCCTCTACAAAGAATTGGATTTTAGATATTACGACTTGTTTAAAGTATTTAAGTTTCTCAATAATTCAAGCTATTATTAAATGCACCCATCTTCGGAAAACCTAGACTAGGTCAGGATAACATGCCTGTGGCATACTAGGTTGTCAGTGACATCCATTTGGAAAAAATAAGAAAAAAATCCAGCTATTGAAATCTGAAACCACTCCTGCTATGGAATTTGCAAGTCCTGTGTGAAGACAGTGAAACCAGCAGAGCATTTCACCTTCCAAATCATCAGAATGATTAATTTTTAAGTTACCTTTCTGTTCACTTGTAACTGTACAAGTGATCACCACTCAAACCCCTTCACGTCTATGTGTGTATCAAGCAAATGTTTCTTTTCTAGGTAAGTGTTCTTTTGGACCCCCTATAGTGCCAGAGGCTGCTTCTCCAACACCAAAATACCTTCACCTCTTTGTAATCTCCTGAACACAGCCCCAACATTGCTCAGTGGTTCTGCAGCAGGGAATACCCTCCTATGTAACCCAGAGCTTCCCTGCCACAGCTTCAGCAACTTTGGAATTGGAATTCTAGCAAACACAAAGACTATCTTGGTCATCCCAGTTTTGCTATGGCAAAACTTAGCAAAGGGGGAGAGGAGGAGAGGTCCTGGTACCATGTGTCTCCCTGCCCCATGGAGGACAGGGTTATACTGCTTCTTGGTACAAAACAATCAATGCCCATGCTACCCCCATGGTTTTTATTTGATGTTCAAAGATTTACTAGTTAGAAATAGTGCACAGCAGAAGAAAGGTACTGACTATGCTATAAACATTGTGTCTTATTTGACATGTAAAAGTCCTAAAATAAGTCAACATCACACAACCTACACCACCTACTAATTTCATCCTCACAAATGTTTGTCTACACTGTGCTAATGGGGCAGAAGGAACAGCTCTAAGAGACACAGACATTGACTCTCCTCCAAATAATTATGAATACCATTTTTGAGGCAACAGAGCTCTCAGGTTCTATCTATACCTTGGCTGCAGAATAACTCTTCTCTCATTTCAGTACCTGTGCTCTCTAGTTACTTTTATGCAACACACCAGTCCTGTCACTGCACAGTATCAAACAGCCCTTAGTAAAGAAACTCACAAGATCAGTTATTTTTTGTTCTTGGCACAGGACACAGCATCACAACACCCACCTCTTAGATATGAGATTAGCATACCTCCAGCACAGAAAGATACTGGCACACAGGCCTGAAATCAGCTTATCATCAGGGTAGTGCTGAACACAATGAACTAGCTTGGATCCAAGCTGTACTGTCCTGGATTTGGAAGACTAGTGAGTGCTGGTGGAGGTATATCAGCAGATCTTACTGGTCTGATGCAAAGCTTGTGGGAAGAGGAAGAAGGTTTGATGGCACCAAGCCAGCTGCGTGCAATTGCTATTGCTGTGTTAGGCTCTCCAGCACACAGTCATTTCGATTACTAGTTTTATTCCTCACTCTTCCAGTATCCCCTTGCCTTAGATACAGGTTTGGAACACAGACAGCTGCCACCCCTATCCTTTGCTGTAGCAAAATAATATTCTAGGGCAAGGATGGATGAAAAGACAAATATATCTTGGTTAGCAAGCCAAGGGAGCCTATCTGTAGCTTTTCACATGGAAATCTGGTTTTGCAAAGCAAAACAGGGAACAGAGTTTCAGGGTAAAACTTGGATATGACCCTACTGCAGGCAGAAGAGAAACAAGCCCTGGTCAGTCACTCAAGCAGGTACACGCTGTTGTCTACTATGAGACCAGCCTAACAAAAACCCCACCTTTTCAGTTCTTATTTGAGGAGTATTTTAACAGATAGTAAATACACAGGTTTAAACTACTTCCTCAATAAGCCCTCAGAGCATTAAGTACAGTGAAGAGTCTACAAGAGCGTCCCATCACTTGGTCATCCTTACATTACTACAGCTAGTGAGCAACAGGTTAGAATTTTAATAGTAAGTGAATTCGTTTCTTCCTGTCAAGTTATTTATTTCTGCTGGTTTTGAAGGACACTCAAACTGAAACCTAGTGGTCAAGTGCTTATGTTATTATTTTTTTTTAAAAAACACTTGCTCAAGTCCCAGTCAAATAAAAATAGTCACAGGAGTTTAATATAGGTAAAGCATCTCCAAGAGAACAGAGAAGCATAAACTGCTTTAGTATCTCTTTAGAAAAAATACATGTTAAAAAAAAAAGACACTGGAGTAGACAATTCCTTTAATCTCCCACAGCTGAGACATTGTGACACCAGATTTTTAACAGAAAGCTGCCACTTTACTTGTCCTCCACCTCCATCCGTTTCCAGGCACCACAATTCTTCCCTTTTCTCCAGCTCTAGGACAGACTATGTACCTTGATAACAGAGTCTCTCCTCCCCTCACCCAAATTATTTTTTCCTACACAACTGGAAACAGCTTTAGTGCAAGGAAGAACGCGTCACGCACTGGCTACCTTTAGGCCAGCAAGCAGTGCAGCACAAACAAGGCAGTTGTTTCTAAGGAGATGACAGCCACACTACTGCATTTCAGGGGTTTTACTTCAGAATAGCTGTCCTGTAGACTCATCACTCGGTGGCTGGGGTGCATCTTCCAGTTTTATTTCATCCAAAAGCAATGCAGTTCTTGCACTCCAAGGCAGGTCTGCAATGTGACCTGAGGTGCACAGGAGATCCGCTTAATTGCACATTTCTAAGCTGAACTCTCCTGTAGGTGCACCAGTCGAAGACTAACTCATTTATAAAATAGACTGGACCAGCTTGTTTTCTAAAGCATATAGATCAGTGAATGTGAACAAGATCAGAACTGCATTCTAGTGCAATATGTAACTGTTATTGACAGGCAGTCAATTAAATCGAAAAAAAAAAGTGTTTCTCCACATCTCAAAAAAATTTTTTTTTTTTTTAAATCACACACCTTAGGAAACAAGCTCAGTCAAACTACACCATGTGGTTCACTGTCCTTTTAAGATGACTTCAACATTAAACAAGATATGGAAATGCTTTTCCATCAAGAAGAATTCAAGATGTTTATGTAAGAACAACTCATATTAATCTTTAAGCACAGTATCCATGGCAAACACTAGTAGGGAGGCTCTTAAGCTCCAGTTACAAAACGAGTACTGGGGCCTTCTGTTAATGTCGGCATTTATAGAGAAGCAGTACCTTCACCTGTAAGAAACGTCAAACAGAGATGCTCAAAGCTGAAGCTATGCTTGGAATCAAGTGATAATAATAATCAATGCTAAGCAAAAAAAAAAAGCCCACACTACCTTTTTATTTATTACCTGCTGCTCCTGCTTTAATCTGTCTCTAGATTTAGCTTTTTGGTCAACAATATTTCATGTGTTCTGACAGCTACGCTCACCACACTTTTTGCTGCACAAGGATGAAAGGACTACACATGAAGAAAGGAAAGTATAAATACCAAAGAGATCATGGTATCACTCTGTTTCAAAAAGCATTCTTATTCAAATAAAAGAACATTATCCAGTTAAAAAAGCAGTATTTCTGAGAAACGCTCGACAAGCTAGGATATTTCAGTACAGAGTTGAACCAGAACAAGCTACGTTTTACACAATAGCTTAATGGAGAGTGAACACAGATGTAATCATACAATTTGCAGCTCTAGCACAGTAAGCAAAATGAGAGGCTACGTGCTTCTGTTCAGCAGCGTAGCAGTCATTTTAGAAATACCATTATAGGTGCACCTAAAACAAACACTGTACAGGGGGCAACAGTTTAAACATGGAAGTTTCAATCAAAAATTTGCATTTACCCATCGCACCCGTTGCTCTTCCAGACTATCGCACATGCTTTCAATGCTAGTCAGCCCCCAGCTCTGTCCTCCTGGCCCCTTCCTACTCCCAGCATGGTTGGAAAAGTCACAAGGAATAAAGGCAACAGCTAAGTGGCTGCAGAGTGCGTGCTATCAGCACAAGGGCACATTTTTGGGAATCAAGTGGAAAAGAATTAATTACTGATGATCCTCTAGCTTTACAGCCCAGAGCTAAGACACCACAGCATGATCCACACTCATTTTGAAAATTGTCACATTTCTCCCCACTCCTTCCAAAAGCACATCATAGGACTAGCGCAGCACACCAGAGTGCTACATGTATTGCAAGATTACTTTAAATCTCAAGAAGGTAACAAATCTAGAGGGGTCACCTAATCAACAGATTTCTTCAATTCACGTTTGAAATGCTATCCAAGGCTCTGCTGGGGAAAAAAAACCAAACCAGACTTTAGATCACAATTAAATTCATATACTCAGTGAAGGAACACAAACTGAGAAACTTCAACTAACTAGCCTAGCAAATAGCGTCAACTTCACCTTCAAGTCCGATACAGCAAAAAATACATTGGTGGAGTTGGTAGCATTGCCACGGTCAGTTTTTTATTTTAGAGGACAGCAAGTCACAGCTTTCCTCCAGAGTCGTGCGATTCAAAAGCAACTATCTCAGCTGCAGCTCTTTTGATTAACTGGAGGCACTCACCGCCTCACTCTATCTTGCAGCACCCTGCACACTTCTTCCCGTGCTGTCACGCCGAGGACCTGGCCGGCCTGAGACTATGCCCACGGAGTCTCCAGGGCCTGCAGGCTGCCTGCCTCCCAGGAGCAGGCCAGGCCCTATTCCAGCCCAGGGCGCCCACCACGTCCCCAGCCTGCGAGCCAGCACGCCATCAGGACGCCTGGCAGCAGCCAAAGGCACCAAGTGTTCTGGCTCAACAGACACAGATTTTCCCACAAAGCAGAGTTTAACACCTCCCCCGTCAAGTAAAAACCTACTTGCTCTACTGGTAACACGCTATGAAGACCAATACTAATGCATTATTCTCACTTACAAGCAGAGCATAGCAACACCAGCTTAACCACACTGTAGATCTTTGTTTGCAGTCAAATTAGCCATTCAACAACATCGATCTTATGAAGATTTGGGGTTTTTTTAAAATACTATTCTACACTTTTAAGCATTTAAAAGCACCTCTGAAAACACAGCCAAATCAACAATCATCTTCATCTTTAAAAAGCAAAATTAAGGAGTTCTGAAGCATTGATTTTATAGCCTAGAATAACATTGCTAGTGCTGCTTTTCCTGGAGAGTTTGCATAGGAGCCCAAGCAAAGAATCACAG
This sequence comes from Haliaeetus leucocephalus, assembly GCF_000737465.1. Lineage (NCBI taxonomy): Eukaryota > Metazoa > Chordata > Aves > Accipitriformes > Accipitridae > Haliaeetus > Haliaeetus leucocephalus. The sequence continues at coordinate 8,872,171 of NW_010972776.1, forward strand.
TAACTGGGTAAAATATTATTTTCTAACTAAAGGGCCAATCTCATAAGGAAGCAAAAAAAGCTCTTTAAAAGAAAACAGGGCTCTGGTTTACTTGTCTGCTAATAACTCGTTTAAGTTTGAGATACTTGTAAATGCCAGATCTTGCACCAAAAGAAACTTTGTCTTCCAAACACTGCAGAGTGAATATACAGATCAATACAAGTCTATGGGCAACCACAGATTCTGATCTGCATAATAATCAAGTCACATTACAAGAATATACTTTTTCCTTGGCACCCTACTAAAATCTTAACCCTAGAGCATGCTGCTTACAGCTGAAATTGATTACTACATAACTATTTTCTAACTATTCTAAAATTAGCAAGAAAATACAAAGCAAAAGATTCCTTTAAATTACTACCTGCTATACTTTTTTGGGGGGGTAGAAGCACAAGAGTTACATATTAAGTGGTACACTGTAAGAATAAAGTTTAAGAAGGAAGAAAAAATTCCAAGACTCTAAATCTACAACAGTGAATTACTTAAATAACAATGCATTTAAAATTCAGAAGAGCAGCAGCTGCTCTTTCCATTGATTTTTTTTGTAGCCTACATTATTAAATAAAATCAGGGATACAGGCATTCAAAATACAGAAGGTGAAGAAGAGAACTGCTAAAGACTGGAGACATCCAGAATGTTCTCACAGGGCCCTTGGACTCACACTGCTCTCCCCTCCAAAAGCACTGATCTCCAGAAGACAAGTCACACAGTACAGAAATTATTTTTCCCATTTGATTTCAACTGTCTGAAGTATAAAAACACTGTAGGAGACAGCACTAAGTTTTGTCTTTTCTTGTTCACAGTAAGCTCAGAACAACATTCTTGCACCACTGCTGAAAATCACAGTTCTTTCTGGCAAGCTGTTTTGAAAAATATGCAAGGATGAACATTGTAGAAGTGTCTGCAACCTTAATTACCTTTTTCCATTGTTACAGTGTGAGACAACCACCATTTAACACCATATTAGTTTTTCCATTTTAAAGTTTAAAAAGAATAAATGCCCATTTTCAAGATAATCACAGAAGTATTCTGTGCATATTTTTAGCTACACCACAAAGCCAGGTTACAAGGCCTAGGCCTTCTTCCGTAAATACCAACGAAAAAGAAATCTTTTAAAAAACCCACGTGTGAAACTCAAATATTAACAGCACAAAAAAGAAGGAGGCAGCCAATAAAGATTACACGTGGCAGGAACCACCAACTTCACAAAGCACCTTCCTTCTTACAGAACAACTCACTAAAAAAATACAGCTACGGAGATCCAACTCAACTGTTTGATTCCACATTTTAAGCTTCTATTTTTAAAATAAAAGCGACCTTTGCACTGAGGATGAATTAAGCCTCTTAGTGCAAACATATCTACTTTTGTCTAGTTTATCCTGTAGTCTTAAGGGCTTACATCTTTGAATGTGTCCAAGATCAAATAAAGAACCAAACAGAAAGATGAAAAAATAAATTGCTACAGTGGCTATGAACAACAGATGTTGATTTCCATTCAAGGCCTCTGGCATCTCATCAATAGTACGAAGCAGCAACACACTTTGGATGAAAAAGCAAGCTTTTAGTTTGCAGATTCTTGTAGAAACAGAACCAGTTAAAATATCTTCATTAAGAATTAACCTAGCAACACAGGCTCTCCCTTCCCATGAACACAGGTAGCAGGTGAAAGTACAAGCTCAAGTATTTAACTAACTCCAAAAACTAATGATAAAAACTACAGCCAAGCAGAGTTTGGCCCATCATACCTATCAAGAAGTTGTTAAATTCTGAACTACCCTTCCATTTAAAAACAATTCCTTTCAAAAACTTAATCACCTTCTTGTTGCACAAACTTGAATTTTTACAAGAGACCTCAATTTCAGAATGCCCCAAACTATTTCTTTTAGAAGAATGAATCACTCTGTTCATTACTGGTTTGTTTGGTTTTTTAAAAGGGAAACGTACATTACTATGCACAAAATTCCTTAGTATAGTGCTTTCTCCTCATTACACCAGTTCCTGCAAAAGGATGTTCACTACACCTCACAAACAAAAGGCAGGCAGCAAGAAGCAGTCACTCAGGAGAGGGAGAAAGAAGTAAGACTAGCATGCTTCTGCACGTTTAAAAGCATTTTAACGTGCTTTACACTACCCAATATGTTGCCTCTCAGGAAGGGGAATGTGCTTTTTAAACGATGCTCTCTATTGGAATGCATTTAGTACCTTTATAAGCTAAAAGGAGCTACAACACTTTATTGCATGCTTGCTACAGGGAAATTCCTAAGTTTTTAGTAAAAAAGATTTTCAGACTTTTATATCTTTTGAGAGACATGCACTGCAGTATATAAAATACAAACCTACCACTTGCACCAACAAGAACCTTTTAACTGTCTTTGGCCTCACTTGTCTAATTCCAAAATAGATGCTTAAAAAAAAAAAAAAAGACCTTTTTGCATGCATACACACAGAGCACACATCCTTCATCCAAAGACCTAAGTGATAGTCAATTAAATAGAAAAGAGCAGGTAAAAACTGTTTTGTGGGGGATTCTCAAAACAGTATTAAATGATTTTGGTTTGTCCTCAACAAGAACTAGACAATCAGGATTTGCAAGAGTGCTCCTTACACAATTAAGTGGCTTCTGTTTCTTTTCTTAAATTCATTGTGTTTAACAGAGGAAGAGCAATTGTTGGCTTCAACCTGCCAGTCATTTATGCTGAAAGCCAGCCTTCTGAAAAAACACAAATTCCATGACAAAACCCGAACCAAGCACAGTGGAAAAGGTATTGCAAGACTGGAGGAGAGGTGTGCTGAGTACTTCACAGGCAATGGAAGATGTTAGTGTTCAGAAATACAAGTATTGCTATGACTGACTCAAAACGTGTATGGTGGTAAAATAGGAATGGCTATTCTCTCCGCTAAACAAATACAGAACATGAGTCTCCTGAATTAGTTATCAATAACAGACACTGCATATCCTACCTACATTTCACCCAGTTCTTCAGTACTGTATTCTGCATGGTTTGGTTTTTTTTTTTATCCTTCCAATAATGCTTGGCTAGTAGGTTCACTAAGTTTATACATTATGTACAGCGTATCTGGAGAGACAGATATGCCTCTCCCATTTACCTCAGTTTTCTTTCTCTTTTGTATCTCTCGGCTATCAGCTTCCCTCCTGCCCCTGCAGCTGCTATCTGCCTTGCACCAAACAATTCTGCCTGCATACCTCACTACCAACTTGTAAACCTTCAACCGTATTTCCAGCTGTTCATGCATCCTTTTCCACAGCGCAGGTCAGACCACCAAGTATTTGCATTTGCCAGAAGCCAGACCTTTTACATGTAAAACTGATGGGTTTTGGTGTCTCAAGGTTCCTGTAAAAGCCCAATCAATTTAAGATTATTCTGTGGATTTGCTACAGGTTAGCTTACTAGATATCCCTCTATTTTTCATCCTTGACAAAAGTTATAACACAAACGCACGCATTTCCCATCACCTCAGGCAGCTTTCCTGAAGATCTCTGCCTCAAACCCAACAGGTTTCACAGCTGGGTTTCTCTTTCTCCCTGCAGCTCAGGGTCAGGAGCTCCGATTTAATTTCTTCCAGAAACAGACAAGTAGATCTGACATCTCTGTTTTGCAGCACAGCCTATTCATTTGCCACCCCTCTTTGCAGAGTCAGTGGTAACTGGTTACATTCTATACCAGCACAGCTTCTGTGTGAAAGCAGAATTAAAAAAATGCAGGCAAAAGCTTTTGTGCCACTAAAAAAAAAAAAAAAAGAGATAAAGTCAGTCTCCCTGAGTCTGACCTTATGAACTCCCAGTTTCGAAGCGCTATTTTAGTACCATAAATGAACAGGTTATTTACATATGGTAAGTACTCTTTGACAGACACTTAAAAGAGCCTTCTACAAATTCCTATTCCAGCCTCTAAGGTATCCCAATCCAACACCAAAATCAAAGGTCATCAAGCTCAACTCCTTATAAGAATTTCACAGAAACAGAAGAGGTTGCTCAGAGTCCATCATGAAGGGCTGCTTCCACAAGAGACCTCTTCAGCACTGAAACCTATGTTCAGACTAGCAAGAACAGCAACAGAACTGGAAGGCATCCTATCTATCAGTCCCAGTTTGCATTTCTCAAACAGTAAAGTGTTTCACATACATTGTATTAAGGATTTTGAGCTGCTTCTCAGGCAGCTACGTACATATTTCTGCACTCAAATTCAGAAAGCCTATTTTTACACTGCAGTCACAACTGACTCTTGAATTCAGTATAACACATAACAGAAAGAGGAAAATACATGTAATTTCAGATTCGGCAGAGTAAACCTAACTTAAGTTCTCTCAGTCCTCTGACCTGTGACCAGTTCATTTATGAAGGTCATACTACAGAGTCTCACAGGAACATAAAACAAAAGCCATATTTCTGTGACCCCATCACAAATAATATTCCTCAAGCACTGAGGAAAGGCCACATCGCTGCCAGCAGCCAGGTATCAGTCACAAGGGAACAGGGCAGTCCGGTTAATCAATAACTTCACATAAGATCACCATTAGGTTTTTTTTGTCTGGGCCTGAAATAGCCATCTGCAGCACAAATCCGCAAGCAGACCCCACGCTACAGGATGTGAGGTTTAACAAAAATCAAGAATGGAAAAAAACCAACAAAGAGCTAAACCTTGCTTTCCTTTTCAAAGACTCCTTTTAGTCAGGGATTTCAGTATGAGCTCCATTTACAGAGAAATCTAGGTAGATCTTGGTGAAACCTACCTCCCTCTTTTCTGCATCACTGGAAAACAGGAAAAGTTTGGGGAAGGGGGCAGGTGAGAAGACTCTTCCCTTCTCCCCATACTTTTACTCTAGCACCACTACTTCAGGAAAAAACAAATAAAATGGCTGAAGATTCTGTCCATTTATCCCACGGCATATGCTTAGGTGTAGAGAAACACATATATTTGGTGGGGGGGGGGGGGAGGAAGCAGCTGAGGATGCTAAAAGTTTACATGATTTCAAAAAAAGCAACTGGGCAAATACACAGAAAAAGCCACAGAAGACCATTACTGACATACCAACCCTCAGCATGGGTCTCTGAACCACAAACTGTGGGAGCTTGGGTAAATGCTCTGCAGAACTGTCAGTAATACACTCGGCCTGTTTTCACCCTCCTTCCCATGCATTCGGTATCAGCCATGTTTTGCAGAAAGGGATGAGAAGGGTGGGTCTGGCACAGAAGGCTCAGAGGTACTGCAACACCAGGTCAAAGCACAGATGGGATGGAGCAAGCTCTGGGTTCTAGCAATCCATGAATATAAAGTCTTCAAAGCATGGACATGTCAGGTACCATATTCATTGAATCAGATAATGCATTTATCTTAGCTAGAAAGCCAAGAACATCAAATACTGTGCCAGACAACAAGGCTGTTCTTAAACCCATTTTTCTCACCCAGAGAAGAGGATACACATGGGAGAATAAATTCCTTCAGTACCTAAATTTAAGCACTAGTCTTTTAATATTACGTAAAGACACCTGCCACATGCTACTGGTTACAAAGGAGTTTTACTATAGGTATCGTTAGCTTCCCAAGCATGCCAAACACCCAAAACCACAATGGACTGGCTCACTTCAATGTTGCTAACATGCCACTAACCTAAGACAGACTCACTTGACAGCATCCTATTACCATTTTAATCTAGAAACAGTGGAGGAAAAACACACTATAAACATTAGGTTGAACATTCTTACTTCAGAAAGTAACATACTATGTTTGCCTCCTAGTCTATAAAATCAGACTCTGACCCAACATTCAGCAGAACTTACAGGTATCTTTCCATTGACCTATACAGGATCACATGATTTGACAACTACAGGTTTATACATTTCATAATATGCTTTTAAAATATTAAATATTTGTCTCTTATCGGAGAGTATTTTGGAAGCAAAGCAAGAGTTGTAAATGCCTGCATCATAATTACTGCCACAAATCACCATCTATACATTACGTAACCAACACGAGCAAAACAGCTGATGAGGTTTCAGAGGCATTTGCTGTGGGAATGGAACTGAGATTCCTACCATCCCCATCTCACTGTCCCCACCTTCCCAGGACAGCACCCTGCCCCCTCTTTAGATACATGCCACCACAGTTCTTTGCAGAGCCACACTGCAAACTGAGACTAAGTAATCCCATTTTAAAGTAAGTGGCACAAACAGACAGCTATGAGCAGTCAATTAAAAACAGGAGCGACTGGGAGAGGGACCATAGGTCTCGTAAATAATTTCAAACTCTCTACGCTGAAGACAGTTCCGAAAACGTCATCTTACTTGCACAGATTTTAGCAAATCTTTGTGCAATAGCAGGATCCTTTCACTTAGCAGAATACCACCACATGTGTGATGTTTTCTTGAGACATTCTTGTCCATCAAAAGTGAACCAGCACTGCTGATTTAAAATACATTAAAGCTACAGGTAAATGAATTCTGAAACAAAAACAATGCACTCATCTCACAGGCACCCTTGCTCCAAGCTGAAGTTCCATAATGCCTCTACCTCTCCTGGGTGGTCTCAACTCCACAACAAGATTATTTCCCTCAATTGCTTCACTGGTAACCTTAAAAACTATCTGTAAGATTATATAATTTAATTAGGGTAAATCATAAAGAAAACAAGAGGATAAAGCAGCCACTAACGCACATACTTGGAAAGCAGACTTGCAAAATGCATTCACTTGTCAAGGTTGTTTTCTCCTTCTCTAAATCAAGAGAGATAAAGTATCTAACTACAGCAGCATTAGCAAAGAAACAAAATTTTATTTCTTTTACAACATGTTTTGCAAGACATACAGAACCTAGCCTAGACCAGAAAGTTTTCCTGGCGTAACTATATGGTTGTTAGAAAACACAACAGAGGGGTATCATAAATACCAGTAAAAGGTCTTGAGAACATGTCTTCAAACAGGGGAAGAAACATTGTTGTTGCTGTAAGGCTTTCTCTGCTCCAGTAAGAGACAGGATGACAGCCTAACCACACTAATTTATGCCATGAAGTCTTTACGTAATAGCTGAACTGGAGTTGTGACCATAATTATTATAAACATAAATGTATTGATCTGCAGCCAGTTCCTACACAAGTTACTAAGTTTTGAAAAAATATTTTAAGACTGTTTAAGGTCCAGTTTAAAAGTCAGCATGCTGAAGGTAGAAAAATAAATTTCTAAGAAGAGACATTAGCAAGTTACAAGAACTACAACACTTTTTTTTTTTTTTTCTCCTTTGGCTATTTACTGTATGTCAAACATGATTCAATACTGTGATGGGTATCACACAGTCCCATTTATTTCAATTACTATTTACTAAAACTGGGAACACAGTCAGATGCTCATTAGTACATCAGAATGTACACAGAGGCTCATTAAACATAAGGATCTTCCTCAGCAAATCTGAGTATATATGTGGTAATAACCTGTAGCATTACCACACAGACCTCCAGCAGAAGAGTAATGTTTTTATTAAATCACCAGTTTGCTTGCTATAACTGCAGCAGAAAGGTTTCTTCCTCAAACTTAAGAAAGGTCTACTTGTAAAATAGTTGACACACGACTAGGAGAAAAAACTCTTCACACAAGAAATCTAGTTAATGCTTGCATGACAAAGATTTGGGTTTTGCATCCAGCCACAAACATGGATGGGGAAAAGGATGTGTGCATTACGCATTTAAAAAAAAAAAAAAAAACAACCAAAAAAAAGCACTCTCCAAGACAGACCTAGGGTTTTTTGACAGATAGTAGGTTTCTGTAACTCAAGGAGGATGGCTTCAACTCACAGAAATAGGATGACTTCCGCACCTTCTTCTGAGAAAATGAAAGGTGCAATAAACAATAAATACTGACTCACTAAATCACTCCTGTCACTTCAGAAAGCAGGCTGTACTTTTTAGCTGTGTAAATATATTGTTGATGAAAGGAGCCAAGATGCATAGCTCTTGATAATTAAGTTTCCTCACTATCAAAGACAGCATCAGTGAGCACAGTTATTTTTACAACTTCTCTTCAAGAAGTTTTAACTGGGGGATCTAGAGAGGGTTCTCTCTTCTTCTCTGGGACGACTAGCAAGCGATTTTACATGAACCTCTTTGGCCGCCACAGTATGGGTCTAAGGCCCAATGGTTATGATAACTACTATACTAGTCATGGCAAATACAGTCCTAATCCAGGACTATTCAGGAGGATTCTAAAGCTTCCCCACAGCAATGCTGTTTTCTGTGGCATGCTTTATTTAAATATTTTAAATTAAGTGGGACGTTTCTATCAGCAAGTTGAAGGCTACAGTATAAGGGACACAGAGCCCCAATTTTTTTTCCTCTTGCCATAACCTCGTGGCACAGTCGACGTGATAAATGGCATGGCCCTACTTGCCTCAATCTTGAGGAATGAGAAAACAGGGACGAGAGAAGCCAGCCAGGCGGACTCCATGTCCAGCTCGCCACAACCCTGCACGGAGATGTCTACCCGAGTGGGAATTACGCGCACCTTACACAAAACCGGTGCGGGTTCCAGTACACAGCGGGGGGGGGGGTGAACCCCAACACGGCGGAGAACAGCCCCGGGTGCCTCCGTCCCCAAAACCACAGCCGTGCCGGAGGCGGCAGCGGCGGTGAGGGTGGCGGGGCGGGGGGGGGTCGCTCCGCGGCTGTCCCCTGGTTCCCCGCTGCCAGCCGGGGGTCCCGCAGACGTGAGGAGGGCGCTGCCTCCTGCCCTAACCCCGTGCCCCCGCAGCCCGGCCGGGACGCGACCCTCCGCTGACGTGCCGGGGGGGGGGTGTAAAACAGCAGCGAGAGGGGGCCGGGACCCGCGGCGGAGGGCTGAGGAGAAGGCGCGGCCCCCGCCGGAGCCACCGCCTCACGGGAGGCGGGCGAGCAACGGCCGGGGAGGCGGAGCGCGGCCGGCCGGCCGC
>NW_010972776.1:8881152-8942682 GCF_000737465.1 Haliaeetus leucocephalus
GCCCGGTGGCGACGGTGCCCCCCCTCCCCCCCCGGTAGCCGTCCCGGCGCTGCGGCCTTTCCCTGCGGCTGAGTCACCACACGGCCCTGGGGCGCGCGCACTCGCCCTCAGGCCGAGCGGCTGCCTCACTCACACCTGCCCGCCGCGGCCTACCCCCGCCGCGGCCCGGCCTCGGAGGCCGGGCAGCTCTCGACGGCCGGGGAGCGGGCAGGAGCTGTAGGCCGGCCCCGGGGAACCGAGCGAAGCAGCTCAGCTAATCACCTGGTGATATAATCGCTCCGTTTCGGGTCTTCAGAGGTTTCAGTTAAGCACTAAATCCTCAGCCCTCCACGTGCGATTGTTTTCCAGTCAGGTAACGGCCATCTTCTGAAGGCAGCGACCGGGTTTGGGTGTGGGGCCCCGTCCTTAGGTGCTCGCAGGGCTCCTCACCCCACCTGCATGAAGGCAGGACGGCAACAAATTAACTGTGGCAAAACCCTGCATTATATCCTACCACTCAGGTGAAAAAGGGAGGAAAAAAAGTTTCCATCTGAAAGAAGGGATCAAGGTCCCCTGCTCTGAGGCAAAAAAAGTGAGGCCTCAGCCCTTGAGCAGCAGACTGTGCTGGCATGGGCCCCTGGGCATACGCAGGCCCCAGCAGCTACTTCTGACTGTAACTGGGCAAGTGGAGTGAGGCTGAGGAAATATTTAGCACTATGTCTGCTCCCCAATGCTTGTTTGCTTCCAGGATCGAATCCAAAAAACACAAAAGCAGCACTGTCAACATGAATCTTAGTTTAAAATAATAATTAAGAAACTGATAATATTTTCCATTGCTTTTACATTGAAAGGCTTTTTTCCATGGATTTTTTTTGCCATTCACTTGAAAAACAGTCAAGGAGTCAGTTTCAGTTTTCGCTCTGTTTTTGTAAAGCATTTTGATGATACTGCTGTTTCACAACACCACAGGTGAATTCTAAAATCCCCATTACAAAGCATTACAAAATATTAATGTTTGTAAAGGTAGCATTACCCATCTTGATCAAAATAATTGGAGGTGTAAATTCATTTAATTCAGGGATGTGCTTGTCGCTTCTGTCACCAAAAAAAACCCCAACATCTGGATACAGGACAGCGGCAAGTCTCTATATTGCCTTTAGAAAGAAGTTTGTATTTTCAAAAACCTTAGCTTCTGCAAATGTTTTTCATATAACATTATCAAATTATTTCATTTTAGTGAACCAAAAGTGGATAAAACAATAGTTGAAAAGCAGCTCATTTTGAAAACAAATAATGTCAAACTTGGAGACTCCATTCCATTATCCAGGCCTTCTCCATAAGTTGCATATGTGCGAGTCCCACTGTGAGCCTGGTTTCTGAATTTTAACAATCATAGCAGAAATGCCAGGAGGGATAAACAGATAAATATTTTTATGCAAGTGATTAGTGCACATGAATGGAACCAGACTGAAAGAAATGGGATTTGAATCGATAGATAAGAGAAAAATGCAGATACCGTATTTTTGCACTGCTGCATGTTAGCCTGGAAAGACAACTCCTGGATAGGAATAGATTTGCTAAGGACTGAATGGAAACTAAACTATTGGTAGAAGATGCCAGCTAATATTGCTAGGTCCCAGCACCGAGAACTTGATGAGGCCACCTATGCATTTCTCTCACATCAACCAGATGAGATCAGAGACTAACTTCTGACTCCAGCTGACCTCAGCCAATTCAAACTGGCAACCTAGAGGCCCTGCGTCCTACAGCGTCCTCAAGTCAGACTATAGGAAATGCTAAACAATTAGAAGTTCATACCCTCACCGTATTTTTTTTTTATTATTCCAGACTGCCAGATACCTAAAAGCCACTTCTCTCACATCCAAATGTAGTATTTAAAGGTCAAGATGAAACCCTCTTGTTTCCTGTTTCAGAGGTTGACCTTTCCAAGGGCAGCAGCAGGCAGGGTTCACATACTCTCCCTCTTTCTCTGTTGAGGATTTTGGCTTTTGGAGCCTGCTCCTGCTGGACACCACAAGAGCTGAAGTCTAGCAATTTTCTGGGCACAATGCAAGACATTTATTTAGTTTAATGAGACTTTTTTTAATTCCTGAAAATAACAGACACCACGGTTGCTAATGTGCATGAATGCAGCTAGAGTGAGTGGTTCTTTACTGCTCCTCCATACAATTTGTGTTTGCAGTGCGGACTACCTAGCAGCTGTGGCAGCAGACATTTGTTACATCTATAAAGTTCAAACTTTTCTTGGTTTTTAATTGAAATTACACTCATCTACATTTCTTCAACTGCAATAGTTAAAGAAATTGTCTCTATGGGGAAATTAATCAGAACAGTTACTGCAGATTAAGCTCTCCTATAATTAAATATTTTGAAATAGCTCCTGTGTAGATATTCTATCCCACAGTAAAAAGGAACATAATTCTGGAAGAATAATTTCAGTCAATTTCTGACCAAACAGATCAGTGGTATTTTTCCCTGTTTTGCTGATGAGTTATTATTTTTCTGTTCCTTGTCCTTACACAGCTTAACGTCTAAGCTGTTGCCTCTAACAGGATTTTAGCTCTAACAATCTTCCTTTCTTCTTAACACCTTTATATTGCTTCATCTGTTACTTTTTTCTCACCTAGCTGCTTTCTGACCTGAACAAGCAATATACCTGTGAGACACTAGCCATGCTCCTTCAGGCACTGAAGGAGGTCAGCTTTGGCACCAATTAGCCATCTGAATTTGGGGCATGGTTGATACCTTAGCCAGAAATTATCTCCTGAAAAATCTGTATCAACAGATAAACCCTTCAAACCGCCCTCTGCTTCTGTGGCTCCCTATCTTGCTCTTGTAATACAGCTGCCTGATGACTTTCCTGCTTGATTTAAAAGGCTTCAAGCCAAAGCAATAATGGTCACTGCTAAATTACTATAAAAATACTGATTAATCCATCCCGTGAGTTGGGAGATATTATCCCTATCATACAGAAAGAAGGGCTGCTACCAGAGCTAAGGGACTTGCTTGGCACCACACAAGATGCAATTTTCAGTACCACAGTGAGCATTCAGCAGTGTTTAGCTCTTAGCCAGCCACAGATCCACTGTCCCTCACAGAAAGATGAAATCTCCTATTTACATAAAGAATGTGTACAGCTGAACTCCAGTATGAAAGGTAAGAAACTGTGCTAAATAATTTCTCCTTCAGAGCTCCAGTAACTATACGGCAGAGCAAGAATACAGAGAATTATATTCAAGATGGCAGAAGCTGAGCAAATTCAAGTCCTTTGATATTGTGTGCTGTATCAGGGCTAAATATTCTCACCCGTCAGCAGTTAGCTGCTCTTAAGCCAGACACTAGAAAAGGCCAGGCTGCTTCTGCCAGTGTGTCACACAGCCCCTTCTGAAAAAAAAAGCAAACCAGTATTTTCCAGGATATTGCTCAGCAGCACTTTTTTTTTTTTTTCCCTATTTTGTAACTACACTACAAACTTCCACAAAATTGTAACTCACCCCTTAGAGATTTCTGCCCTTTTCACTTGCTCCATCTCCTTTCTGCAATCATTCCACTAAAGCAAGAGTTTGGGAGTCTAATCCAAAACTTGTCTTTCCGCTGCCTTTTGGGAGTCTGGGTTCACAGACTGGAGGACAGTAACAGAAGCTGAGATGCAGATCCTGCATTACTGTGGGCCGTCAGACTTTGTGTAAGGCTCCCATGGAGATGTGCACCTGAATTTCTTTTCGCAGTCTTCAGCAAATTCAAGAATTCCATTTTCAGCTAAAGCATAAGGAGCAGACTACAGATACATCCCCTGAATGCAGCACGTTTTCTGCTGATTTATTGACTGTGCATAAATACTACACTATAACTGTCATATTTCACCACAGAAAGAGAAAGCTGTGTGCTCAGGAAAATAATTCAAGGCAACTCTGAGATTTTTCATCTGTCTTCCATGCACTTCAGAAAAAGAGGCCTATTAGCAAAGAGGCAGAGTCCAGCCAGCATGATTTTCTCCCCATCTCCCCAACACATGGGTTAACCCTTTGCTGTGCATGGTACAGAGTACCTTTCCTCTTTCTGCAAGGTTTTTATGTGAGCACAGCTAATACCACCCATGGTCCAAAGGTGAAAGCCAGATCACCGCAGCCTGCGTAACAGCAGACACAGTTTAATTTCTATTTTGCTTTAAAGACCAATGAAAAGGGGATGAGGAAGTGATTGGTTGCCTAAGATGGTGTATCGTTTTGCAATAATGGTAGATAAGCAAAATTCTGACAAAATGTCTCTGAGGAGGCATAAAATGAATCCATGAAGCAGCACTTTGAACAGCAAAACAAGCTGGAACAAATTTCCAAACAGGCAAGGGTTTCCATATGAGAGCTGGTTTCAAAGTCCAAGACTCTCTCCAAAGAAGAAAAACATTCAGAATAAAAGTTTGAAAAACATGCTGACTACTGAAAAAGAAACTGAAACCCTCTAGAGTAACTCATTTCTCCAGTTTGCTAAATTTTACCAAGACATGAAGATGAGAAAAAGACATTAAAATCATGCACATACCTATGCATATGCAGGGAGATACAAAACTGAAAGTGTGTGCTTCCACTTGGTGCATCTTTGTGATCAAATGGCAAATAACAGCAGATTAAGGGGGTGGGTCACCCAGCTCCAAGACCCTATATGTCCCACCAAGTTCTCCCCACATAAAGATTTATCATTTCTCTCTCATAAATGCTGGGAGACAGCAGAGCTTGTTCGGGGGTGGAGGGGAAGAGATAGGAAAGAGAAAGAGGGATTTCTATCTGAGACAGGAGAGACATGCACCAGGCTGTCACAGCCATGGGAAGCAGGGGCTCACAGGCCAGGGATGCTCTGACCTGTAGGTACGTTTGAATTGACAGCCAGCCAAGAACCGCGTGAAATTCCCTGTTACTTCCTTTTACTGGTCTTATGCTAAGTGTTGCTAAGCTGTACCTGGGAATTGGGCCAAATCAGCTTGGGATCTTTGGATGAAAGGCATTATAAAAAAAAATAATAATCCAGAGTATTAGCCATGTGGAAAGCAACAATATGAATTAAATGAATGTGCAAAGTAGCAGGATTTGGATTTTATTACATTCTACGAGGTAAAATATAAAGAGACTAAAAAATTGCCTCTTCTCAGGAAAACTACATCCTTCTGCCTGGGTTTGTGTGAGGAAGAGTTGTAAACGCAGTGTATCGTTACCAGACCTGACACCTGAAAACACACATTTTTAAGTAGACTGGAGCCAACAGGGACTGGTTAGGAAAGTCATTTTCCTAGGCTAGGGTACACAGATCTGTGCCACCATTGCTTCATCTATTACCTATCAGCATTTATTTTATGACAAAGAATACTTATATAGGCTGGGGACCTGCTCTGAACTGACAGGATTCATCATAAAGGGAAAGCCATGCTTGGCTGTTTCATTTCTGGACACAGTTATGATTTTTTACTACATACGTGGCTTGCCTGCAACAGAAATTCTCCCTTACAGAGTTCAAAGTATCTCCCACAGAGAAAGTTTATCTAACCTGACTGTGCACTCCACATCCTGCTTGTGCCTGATCCGAAGTGAACCAGACCTTGGTGTGAGTCTCAGGGAGCTTCAGCCCTCCAATTTCAGCTCTGCAAGTCACTTTTCAGCCCTCAGCATCATTTCACTCCACCAGGAACACCCACTGCCCCCCAATGGCATGGCTCCTTATATCTCAAAAAAAAAAAAAAGTTAGGGACAGTCTCAGGTATATCAAGGGACACCACTCTGTGAGATGTTAACTCTGTGTTGAGAGCACCTAAAAATCAAGTTACTGGTCCTGAACTGGAAATCTGATGTATTATTTAGGGATGAATATTAACATTCCCGACATCGACTTAACAGATCATCATCACCACCTTACTGAAACTGAAGTCTTTCACAGCATCAGTACATTTATTTTATCATCATTTAGTTGCCAAAAAAAACCCCAAAGCTACTACAGAAAACATTGTGCAATAAAAGTGTTGCTTTTACCATAAGCATTCTTCACAAAATAATTTTTTTCCCCCCAAAGGAATCCAATACTTCATCCTAATGACTATTTGTCATTGAAGACAGTTACAGAAGTGGACAGAATTATCTACCTGGAGCACAAGCTTTGGTGCCACGTGAGCTCTCGCTGGCACTGCTACAGACCTTCACCAGCACCTTCCATAGGTACCTGGCCTTCCTACCTTGGTTTCCCCAGCTGCACAAGGGCTTATTTTGTTGTTTTTACTATTTTTTCAAAACCACTCAAAACTGTGCCAAGCCCTCACTAAAGAGGCAAGAGAAATCAACCCTGCCCTGTAGTTCCCGCAAGCTAATTTCAGACATGATCTAATGAGTGGGTGGTAACAAGACAGCAAGGCAGGACAGGAGGAGAGAAAGGCCCAAGCAGCACTGTTGAGGTTAGAAGGAAACTCAGCAAAAAGCAAGTGCACAGGAGAATAAAAGAGATCCTTTCATCCAATATATATTTTTTTTTTTAAGATAATTAATGAGGAAGAGGAAGCAAAGGCTCACCTCCTGAAGTATCTGGTAGGTGTTTGGCAGAAACAAGTTTCCAGGAAGCGCTTAAGCAGGGACACAACCTCATCTTGTGAGCTCTCTGTGTAGTGGCATGAAAAAAAAGGAGATGGCAGGAGCAGGCAGCACAGTGCAGCAGTGTTGCCAGCAGCACAGACCAAATGGGAAATCCAAAGAACTGAGACACAGCAGCAAGCAAGAAATAGGCATGCAGAGTCTTGAAGAGTCAGCTCAAATGTGACGGGGTAGGAAAAAAGGGCACAAGGTGGAAGAGCTGCATGACTTTGCCAGACTGAAAGGGCAGCAAGGTGTTCCCTGCAGATGCTTGCGCCTGGATCTGGAGACATTTGCATTTGCCTCTCTCAAATGGGGTATTTATGTCAGATAGGAACATAGAAATTTAAAATAAAAACATGCTATCTCTTTTACTCCTCTGTCTCTTTAGATTTGCACATGATAGAAGATATTGTGCTTATTCTGGACTGAGTAGAAAAAAGAACACCAAAGTCTGCTTTCTCTGGAGTTGCTATCTTTGTTCCTGTTTAGCACTGCTGACCCTACTCAGTACAGACCAAATTACTGAATTTCCTGATCTCTCAGGTCCCGATTTTGTCACTTCCTTGCACTCACGCGATTTCTGTGTATTAAATTTGAAGGTTTGTGGGCAGCAAAGGAGAACTTCAAATGCAGACACTTCTCCTGTTTACTTGCTACATGCTCTTACCTAGTTTTGGATGTGAATGCAACCTCAAACTGGAGAGGGTTATGAGAATGAAGTTTTCTCTTCCTTTCAGAAGCTTTTGGCAATTTCCAAGAGCTGAAAGCTAATTATTTTGGCACCAAGAGGCACCAAAGAATCTTTTAACGATGGCATTCCTGTATAAGGTTTCCCTGACACTTTTGTCTGAGAGGAAGAAGAAAGAGAGGAGTAATAAAAAGCCCACATTTATCTTCTGAGATACAGAACAGCTTCACTACAAGAAGAAATTAAATAGACAAGAGCTCTTCAGGTTGGGAAAAAAAGATGACTGCAGAGGGAAATGATAGCAGTCTATAAAATGCTGAATGGAGAAAGTAAATACAGAATAATTGTTCACTTTCTCTTGCAGTACAAAAGCTGAGGGGGCATCCAACAAAGTCATTAAGCAGCAGGTTTAAAACAAACACACCCAAAAGGAAGTACTCTTTCATACCATCCATAATTGCATTGTGGCAGTCGGTGCCTCAGGAGGTTGTGGAGACTGAAAATGGATTTTAAAAGGCATTAAACAAATTCATGGGGGACAGTGTGATCAATGGCAAATAGACACAGTAGCCTAGGTGAAACTTTTGGGTTTTTCAAAGCCTTACCCAGCTGATTTCTCAAAGCTGGGAGGAGACACCAAGTCAAGATGATATGGTATGTAGGTATGTGGCCTTTTTCTTCATCGCTAACCATCTGCCACTGGCTGTTCCTGGAAACAGCATGGCAGTTCCTGTCGTTCAGTGCTGAACTATCAGGCCAAGTGTTGCACATCAGTAACAAGCAGTAAACAGTTCTCTACATTCTTCTGCTCGGCTCTTCTCCATCTTCCAGCAGGCTTCCTCCGGGGGCAGGAGATGCTTCTGGCAGAGCTTCACAATCAAACCCTCCCCCCCCCCTTTTCCCTAGAGCAACCACACTTAGAATTGTGCAGAGAGAGAATATTGCATTAGCTAGTGAAGTGCGAATCTCAGGTTATAACAAGGAAAATTTTAATCCTATGTTTTGGTATTTAATTGTAGCCTCTGTATCTCATATTCAAAGGGTAGAAAATGCAGCTGTACTCCATTCTTGGTCAAAAAGCCCCCCAGTGCCCAATAATAATTTGGTACTATCTACAAAAAAAGAAAGACAAGGCAACCAAACAACTGCTCTCCATAGCCAAGTGAAAGTAACAATTTACCTCAGACAGCAAGGAAAAACAAACAAAACCCAGAAACTCCACCCTGAAGTCACTCAGTTTCATTTTTAAAAAATAGTAACTGCAATAGAAGATTTTACATGCAACATTTATAAAAGAAGAATTTCCAATTATGATTATGCCCAGCCTTTTTTTTTTTTAAAAGGCTGTAATAACGCCAAGTCTCTTCCAAACAATTTCAGAACAGTCAGAAACATTTTCAAACTTCAATTATTCCCTATTCAGCTAAACCCATTGTGTTTGCAAGGAAAATCCAACTGAACTGGGAGTTTGTGCCAGCTATTTCCCATGTCACAACATGCTCATTCATCACCCCAACACTTCTCCAGCCTTGCGCAATGCACACTCTACAGCATCCCCGAGCCAAGGACGGGCAGCTTGTCCCTTACCCCCCAGCAGCGCTGCCCTCTCCTGCCACCCCCTTCCACGTCCCTGCTGCAATCTCCCCGTTCCTCCCAACACATATACCTCCTGCTCCTTCATTTTACCATCCAGCAACGAGGCAGAAAAGAAAGAGAGGAGAAAGCAACAGAGAAGGGAGAAGGGGAAAGGACATGGTGGGTGATCAGTGCTGGGCACAGACTTGACATGTATACAAGAAATGAAACCGGATTAAAAATTCAAGGGGGAAGACCACAAAAGCCTTGTGACGGTCTAGCACAGTGGAAATCTGTGATGAGCTACTGATGACTCAAGGTTTCCATAGCACTTGTATTCTCAGCTTTGGAGCACACTAAACAAAAAATATAAGGCAAGTGGTATACTTGCGCTAAGGCAGGGGGGTCCTAAGTTGTTCAGCACCCCTGCTAATGCGGTTTTCCTGGGAAGTGAGTCCCTGATACTGGGCCGTGCCCTTCAAGGGTTAGTATCTCAGTGCCAGTGCTTTGGAGTTTCCTACTAAGAGCTCACAGCCCCTTTGCCCTTCTCCAGATGCTCAGCTCTCCTCAGTGCTCACACACATTAAGGAACACAGACAGGAGAGAAATTAAAACAGCATGAGAATGGATGTACGGAAGCAAAATAAGGAAAAAACACTTCAAAAAGTAGTTGGGGAAAAAAAACGTAGATCGGAAGGAAAACAAGCACAGAGAGAAGCATAGCTCTAACGAGGTTCCTGTTTTTCTTTAGGAGGAGCCAAAATTACACAAAATGTATAACTTAATAAACTGAAACAATAAATTACCTTTTGATACACGCAACAGGAGCTTACCTGACTCATGTCCCAGGCACCCACAGTCACCTGATAAAACTAAAATGACCATAAATATAGAAGTTAACTTTTTTGATTTAGAAATTAGTACCAAAGAGGGTATTTAGCTATCAGACTACTTAAAAAAACAACAACAAAAAAATCATAACAGTGTATTACATCTCAGTGCATCAAGGCACGATACTTCAGAACAGTGGCAACAAAGGAAAAATTAGCTGCAGCCTTCCAAAGAGAATTTCAGTGAAACACAGACATTTCAGTTAATGGGCTTTGACTGTGGGTATTTTAGCTCTAGGCAGTCTAGCCTGGTGCACTTTGAGCTTAATTCTCAGAGGTATCAATCACTTGAAACTCCAGATGAACTCAATAAGATCAGCAGCTGATGCTAGTCAGAGTCAGGCCCAGCTGTCCTGAAATGGTTAATCAAACAGAGGGTTAAAAAATGTGAATCCACCAAGGTTTTGACAACCAGGGATTCATCTCTAATAAGAGGGTAGCAGGGCCCTAAATCCAAGGATACTGCCTGCATTACTGGCAGAGCAATAAACAGAAAATAGAAAGACTTTTGTTCTGATAGTGATATCCAAACATATTCTTTTCCATATGCAGCACAAGCTGCAATGTGTAGCCCTCCTGTGTGAAGAAGGGCAGTCCCTGGGCCTGGAGAGAGAGGACAGCACCTGTAGCTATGTGGGTTGCGGCTCCTACAGAGAATGCAGCTACGGCTGGGGCATTCCTTGCTAATTAAATACAGTCCCCAGGCTGCTAGCCAATTACCCCTGCAACCCTCCCATGGCCACGTTTGCAAACTTCTGGTCAAATAAAGGATATGTGGAGAGCTTGGAAGGTAAGTAAACTCAAATTTAAAGCCTTGCTGCATACCAGATACAACCATAATATTTTTCTTACTCGTTTACTATTTTCAAACAAAAGCAGTAAAGGATATCTGTTATCAAGCTGGTCTCTTACTTCCCATCTTGTGGAGCTGCAGCTTGCTTGCAGAGATTCAGAAAGCCATCCCGTGGACCCTTTGCCTCCGGGATCCAGGACCGGCACATCCACAGCACCCCCGGCTACCGGGAGCTGGTGATGTGGCAAACAGGGAGGGCAATAAAATAAGGTAGGGCAGTGCTGCAGCAACGCCACGGAAAACTGCTGTACTCGCTGCAAGTGTAACATGGAGACTCTCGCTGTCAGTGCAACTCTTTGTCAAAGTACAAAATGAGACTCTTATCTTTTTCAAAGCTTTTCGTGAAACACTGTACAGAGCTGCCTGTGTGCAAGCATTATGCTCAGCTGCTCCTTTTCCCAGTAGATAGGCAAAAGAGTGCTATCTAATTTCATAGACCAGGTCTACACTATGCCTTCTGTCTCAAAATGGAGCTTTTTCTCTAACATTATTAAAATAAAGCAAGCCCATCTAAGAAATGGGACTCTTTGTGGACAGTGGACTTTAGGGGTTTGCTAACTGTTCTTTCCTACTGAGGTTTATTTTCTCATCATAGCCTAATCATTAGTTTTACAGAGGTACAGAACATACACACAACTCAGCAAGGCAGCTGGCAGTGGCCACATCCTGCCTCCTGCCAAAATCCACTTATGAGGATCTAAACAAGCTTGGTAAAAATCCTCATTTTGTGATTGCTCTCCAACCAAGAAAGCAGCCAAGAATGATTCTGCCACAACCAGGTCTTCCCACACACCCTGCTTTCATCTTAATTCTTATTCCCAGGAACATGCAAATTCCCCATGACATGGGCTGGAAATTGCTTCTGTTGCATTTCCAAAAGACATCAGAGGATTTCAGCATCAGTCACTGTGTCATGCAAGCCATAAAACAAATTTTAACAGACAATAGTGGAAAAAAATCCTGAACCAAGAACTAGCACGACAAACATACAGAGAAACTCAGTCTTCCCTCTGAACACACTGTTGTTTATTGCTGCTAAGGTCAATAAAACTATAAGGAAAATGCTTTAGCAAACCCCACAGATTTACGTATGCTGATATGCTGCATTGTTAGTTCTGAAGATATTTGAAGAGCGGTTAAAATCAGAAGTAGGCAGCTGATACATCAAATACAGCAGCTGTACAAAAACTCAGTGGGCTTGAGTGGCATCAAGGCCAACCTGCTGCTTCTCCAGATTCCCTTTCCTTTTGAATCTTGGGAGGGAGAGACAAACATGTCAATTTTCAGAGAACTCAGTGAAGAAAGTATGAATTTCTGGCCTCAAAGGCTAGGGACTGTTTGCTACTCCCTCAAGGGGACCCAAACTTTACCCAGTGGCTTAAACCATCCCAGTTGTCCACCCCAAAATCCTGCAGAGCAAGAGAAAAGGGTCCAGTTAAACCCAAGTATCGCCAGACTGGAAGAAGCGCTCCAGATGAGCCCAGATCTAGTTTAGGTTCATAAGAAGGTGAAACCCTTCTACCCAACCATAGTTATGGCCATGTCATACAGCTCTAGTAATAATTAAATTATTAGTTTGTGTGAAAGTATCTCAGTGTTTTGCATCTCAGCAAAAACTAAAGATGGGAGCATAAACAACCAGCAAGGCTAAGAAACAGTGACGCTTTCTTATTACTTGCATACTTGCCAATATTTTGGTTTAGTGACAAATATTAATCCCAACTGTTAATAGTCATGTAAACTAACTCACATCCAACGTGCCTCACATGGTGTAAGTGTTTCATTCTCATTTACTGAGGGAGAAATCAAAGTCTAATCAGTAGGAGCCAAAGGCACTTTTGTCACTGAAAATCAACCTTGACTGCTACGTGCCTCCTTTTCTTCACCAGTAGGCATAATTTTGACTATTGGTTACAAGGTTGTGTTTTTTTTCTGAAAAATTTACACTTTCTGACTTTTAAAATTTAAATTAGGCGACATTTGCAGTCTGGTCTTAAAACGACTTACACAGGGCAATACAGGGAATATAAGGCAGAAATGAGAGCAGAACCTCTGTTTCCTTACAGCTTTAACCACTCTTCAGTGCTGCCTTCCTCACTGAAATAGTAAAGTATAAATGCAGGCAGTTCCAGTTTTCAGATTATATGATCCCAGCCTTCCTCTTTTGTTGTTGCTCATTCATCCCTTTTATGTAACTGTTGCCTTAGCTGTGAAAACCATAAAGGTCAACTTGACACTAAACTGTATCATTGGGAAGAGTATCAAAATTGTGGGCAAAGCATAAAAGGTTGCCACCCGTTTTCTTGATTTTGGGGAGAAAGCATGTTGATAACGTTATTCTAAACACAACTGCTCCAGTGAACTGCACTCAGAATACTCCAGCAATTGAATTTACTGCCCAAGATTGTGTGTGCAATAGAGGGAAGCTGTAAATAAATGGTACTGTCTTGCTAATGACTGTATATAGGGCAGAAGTAAGGTCAGATAGCAGTGCTGTTGTTCTCAATAAATTCAGTGGATCCGATTTTTATCTCACATTGCTATAATTTCAGCAGTATTACTTTATCGACTTTTATCCTAGTATAATCCAAAGTATCCCGATTGTACACTGTTTCTCTTAGTCAAAAGTGTCTTGCGAGTGTAATAATACTCCAGTGAATTTATCAGTATTACTACAAAAAGTACAAAGAAACTAAAAATAGGAATATACCAAGTGCAATATCTATGTTGTCTATAACGAACTGTGCTGTTAGCATTGTATTGGGGAAAGGAGCAACCCAAAGGCTGCACTAGGCCAGAAGTTTTATGAGGATCTGTGCTTCACTTATGCTGGAAACACCTTTCCCATCAAAAGCCCACTTTTGCTGTAATTAAATGCTTCAAGCAATCAATAATTTTGTCAAAATTTCATTCTAGGAGAAAAGCAAAAATTCTGAGAGCATCTGATGTCTTGTTTCAATATTTTCCCTACAAAATAGTTTTACTGTGACATGTAGCATAGTGCCTATAAATACGGTGTATACCACACTGTAGTGCAATGGATTCTAAATTAAAACAGACATTTCAATCTATCCATCATGCCTTTATTTCCTGAATGCTGCCCTTTTACCCCAAATAACAAACTAAACTTCACAAAACCAGTGAAAGAGATCTCTCCCTCCAGCGTTCATCGTGGAATTTCCTGTTTTTTTCCCTTTCTCTCTGCAGCGAGGTGGGTGCAGTCCTGCAAGGAGAACGTGGCAGGAAGGCTGCTTTTGGGGCTCGCTCTCCACGAAGAGATTTGCAGCTCAGGCTCACGTCACCTCGCCTTCCCCACGCTCGCTCCTGAGCTGGCACGCCGGCGTCTTGCTGGGCTGCGCTCATCGGGCAGAGCTGAGGAGGAGGTGAAAAGCAGCATGTGGAAATGCAGTGGGAAGCCGAAGCGGGCCGTGCCGATTGCGGCGGGAGAGCTTGCGACGGCCGCGGCGTTGCGATGGCACAGTGGGCAGTTCCCACAGCAACCCGCCGCTCCCCGGCTCTTCTGCACAGGCAGCACTGAGCTGGCAGAGTCTTGCTCTGAGCACGTCAGAAAATTTTGAAAGAAAGGTTACAAACTTCACACAGGCAGAGATTATGCTCCAACAGGGTTGCAGCGAGGCGTAATTTAGCCAACGTCCGCCTCCCCCCCTCAAAACACCCACCACCACTGAGCTGAGCCATCCCTTCCGCTGCACTCGGACTGCGTAGGCGCTGCAGGTCTGCAATTAAACCCCAGGTAATGCAGCAATTCTCCTGCCAGTCCCAGCAGACACATGGGAGCTTCATCGCTATCGTCGTCCTCGCTGACATTTTCATGAGTTTCAAAGGGGTGGTTATATCTGAGAGTTGGCCATCAGACCAAAAAAAGGAAATTCATTTTAAATAGATTTTGTTATGTTTGCATTTCAGAATAAATGTAAATTTGCACCAGAACAACAAGCGATGTGAAATGAGACTTACAAATGTGTTGGTACAAGCTTGCACATGAGGCAGTCACAGATGATTGATACGATGACTGATACTATAATTTAGCTTTTTATGCAGTTTAAATGAGCATTCAATTCTGTGCCCTTTAATCACAAAGTGGCATTTCATCTCCTGAGTAGTCAGCTGTAGTTCAATCAAAGAAAGACTGCCCAACAGCAATAGGCAAAGTAGGCTGAGGCCTCCAAAAAAACCCAGATCAAAAACACTATTTGAAAAATGAAATATTAATATGGGCAAAGCTTCCAACTAAATGTTTCCTTTGGTATTTGCTCAAGTGAATGTTATACCTCTAGTGGCAGTAGAAGTGAATTACTTAGCATAATGACTGGAAAACTCAGACTACAGTTAAGCAGTTTCTACATCTTGGATATAGGCATGTCCATACAAAAATGTGTGTCATTTTTGAAAAATTAAATCTTACATCCCCATGTCAGTAATTCACTCTGCTCAGAGCCTGAAAGTCAAGCAAGAGACATGAGCAGGCCTTTCCAAGTTAAATACTGTAATTTGTCCAAATAAAAGGACAGAACGCAGGCTCACACCCAGCATTCGGATGCGCCCATGGCTTCTGCTGAAGTTAAGAGATATGTCCATTAGCTCCCCTCAAAGGAAAGCTTGTTATAAGAATGCTAATGTACAGCTCGCCTCTTCAGGCACACGGGAAGGCAAACTGCACGCTACAGCTGTGCGAGGAGACATGCTGTTCTAGAGAGGGAGGCATATGGCAAGACTGGTTTAGGCTGCGACAGTGCTGGGAGTCTGTCTGTGGACACGTATCTCCTCCCAAATCCAGCTGTGTTGACAGCAGAGTCCTCCCCCAGCCTGCCCAGAGGCTGGTGAGCATTGCCCTGCAATAGGGTACCACCCCTCTGATCTGGATATACTTGTTTGAACACTCCCTAACCTATTTCAGTGAAAATCAGCTGGGCCAGCAAACTCTTATTACTTAAAATGTTAGCCATGGTTGCACAGACGTTTTTTCTTCCCTGCAAAGCAAGCTCCACCTATTTCCAGTCCCCTAATCTTCGGCTATGTTTTGTTTTTGCATCCCCCACCCCATTGGTCTATGCACTATTTTGTCTATTTTTATAAACGTAAGTTGTTGGTTGTTTTGTTTTGTTTTCTTTTTTAAGTTGGATTTCCTCCACGCCCCTGATTCACTTAATTAGGTGTTAAGATCTGTGCCAACACAACAGAGGAGGTGGCACAGGGTCAGAAAAAATGTCCAGAAGGCCCCTACATCAAATTTGTCTTCGGGATAAATGTCTTCAGGAAACCATGGTCTGATACTCCTTAGTCCTCCTCTGAATTTGGCCTTTGGTAAACTACATGGCTTGAGTTATTTTACAGTCATCTCATCAGTGATCTCAGTCTTTTGTTAGCGTCACATTCTCCAGATCCACCAAACTCAGTAGGATCTCCACAATCAAAGTTTTTTGGGGGCTGGCCTTCACTTAAGTTAATTCAGGATGTGACTGTTGCTGAGTTGTACCCTCCCATACACAGTTCAGAACATGCCCGTGGCAGGTTGCTTCTAATGCCTTGAGTCAAAGGGGTCACCATAAGACCCGATGGAGAAATAAACTCTAATCACTGTGTGTGCAAATCAAGTACAGGTAGGATCTGTGCTGATGGTGTCCTCTTCAAGTCAGTGCACATAGATTATCCACACTGTAAAGTTCTCAGTCGTTGGTGGCAGCAAAGCCCAAAACCAGAAGCTTTTTGAATTTCCAGGTCAGAGATCAACTCCAGCCTGCTCGCCTCCCAGATCTCTCTTTTCTGCAGCAGGTTTGCAACGTACCAAAGGCTGCATGAACTAAGCACCAGACCATCTGCTTAGCAGCAACAACAGTTTCTTGTTCTCAACTTCTAGGCCTTTTAAATCCCTTGTCTTTGTCCTGCTGACCATAATAAGGAACGAGTTCAGCAGGAAGGACGGGTGGTTTCCAGAGTAATTCCCAGCAGAACTCCATGAGGGAGCCTGAAGCACGCCTTGGCGCCATGCTCAAGAAACAGAGCGTGCAATGTGGAGAGCCCTTCAGAGAGGAGCCAGGATCAGAAAGAGAAGGACAAACGGTACTTGCGGTCAGCTTTGAAAGACAAATCTAAACATCAGGGTAGGCATTTGCGAAGCCGTCAGTGAGGTTGCCCTGCCTCCCCTCTGTACAGCTGCACAAAGACTTAATAAGTTGCACACGTAGAACGCTTGAGCAGCAGAGGTGCAAAATGGACTGTATTAAGTGAAGCTTTTAATAAGATTTTGATAACAATGATTTTTATGTTAATCTCTAAAGAGTTTGCTTTTGTAACATTTAACTGATAAGCATATAATCTAGTTTTAATTTAATCTCTGCAGGTGTTTCCCAATGGTAAATGTTAAATTTTTATTGCTTCCTAAGGCAGTAATAATAGGGAAAATGTCTGTAAGGCTCCTACTGTCCATTTGTATGCGGATAGCATCATATTTTATAACAGCTGTAAATCTGACAGGATAGCCTCTTACTTTTGAGATGACATTATAAATATGTGTCAACACTGAAGTAAACATCTTTGGAAGGAACATGAAATAGAGATGTTATTAGAGGTCTAATGAAACAACCATAACTGCTTATTTATAAGAGATGTATGCGCACATCCTTGAAAGAGGCAGAGCCCATGCTGGGTTTGCAGCTTTCTGATGAGCAGGACAATGGAGATTCTCAGCAGGGTCCTACAGACGACGCAGAAATAGATTCTACACTTCATAAAGATGATGACTGTCTATAAAACTCTAAATGTTTGTTCTCTCTGAGATTTCTAAATGATTATAAATACCATGGTGTCTAAGACTCAATTATGGCTTCTTTCATACAGCATCATGGAGCAAGGCGTGTGTCAGGAGCTCCCACGTGAAGGACCGTAATACACCAAGTACACAAAAGTGAACCCTGATACCTGTCTGAAGTGTAATGCAAGTATACTTTGGGCAAAATTCACTCAGTACAAGATCTGAGAGGGACTTGAATAATCGCTTAGATCTTACACCGACCTTGTGCTCAAGAAAGAGCATGCATGAAACCTGCCCTTGTTTATATTTAGTATTTTAAAGACAGCTACGCTTTAGGCTATATTGTCCCCAAATCATTTTATCTGTTCTGCAGCAAATATGGCTCTCTGACATGCTGTGCTCACCACGTCCATAGGCACATCTCAGGGACCCATTAGCACGGGCAGAGAGCTGAGCTAAAGGACTTCTAAGGTGGAACTGGCTTGCCTCCAGCCAGTGTGCAGCATGGGCAGAGAGCTCCGAGCTGTCTTTACTCTCCTGTATAGACATGCCCTGAAAGGGATTACACTTTAACAGAGGTCTAGGTATTTCCTCAACGGTGCTTAGATATGTGGCTCCCAAGGTCCACATTATTAGTCATAAAAACAAACAATCTAACCTCTGACACAAAAAAAACCCCCCCAAACCAAAAACATGCTAGAACATTTAAGTCCCTAGTGACACAAAATGGGAATACAGCATGCTGCCACTGGGGGGTGGAAATTTGAAAAGCTGCCACATAAGCAAGTAAAAAAAAAAGCCAACCTTTTACTGGTGAATTAAAGTTACAAGAACAGCTTGGACAGTTTAGGTTGAGCAATTGTTGCTTCTATTATAAGTCAGAACATGTATGCTGCTTAAGGTGGTAGTTTGAATGCAGTATTTTGTTTCTTTCGAGAGTCCTTTAAAATGAAAAATGGTCCTTTAGAATGAATAAAAGATCTTTTATGAAGATTTTTTTATAAATTGGTATTAATTAGAAAGAAAACTCAAATCATTTTGCACAGAAAGACAAGAGAAAAACAACACAACATGGGCGTGAATGGAAATGCAGATACGTCACTTCACTTCCTGAGTTACTTCAAAGTCAAAGAGGATCTCCCATGTTGTGCCATGGCGAAGGCAACTGTCAAGAAACCCCAAATATCACATTAAGAATATTCGCTATTAAGTATTAAATGAATTAAGAGCTATAGGTAAGACTCAGATATACAAAATGTTTAGCTCTCTCCTGTCTGCACGCTAGTTCTTTTCCTATCAGACTTTGTAAATGTACAATATATTTTGTGTAACTGCTTCAGGTTGAGGATTCATTAAAGGAGGCCCCCTCATAAGTTGTTTGCAGTCAGCCTCTCCCACTGCACCACTATAAAGTATGTGTCAACGTTACAGGCATACTGGGCTAGCAGTGACCACAGAACCCAGTGCCATACCCTCTCTATCTAAATACTACACAGTGACCTTATGCCATGGCAGATAAAGTGGAATTTTTTGCTAATCAAGTGTGAAAATTACGGAATCAGGCATAATGCTGTGTTTCTCACAACTTAAGAAAATCTCCTCTGTGGTAAACGAGTTGAGAATCTCCCGTATAAAGTATTTAAACAGATGGATAATCACCACAGCAACCAAAACCACGACAGAGTCATTCAGGAGCATTCTGTATCTGCAGACTCCAGTCTCAGGTTTCGTGCTGCAAGGAGGCAATATTTTATGTAACAGAAAACTAGCCAATGCTTTTAGGTAACTCGCAGTGGTTTCTAAGGTAGGTAAAAAATCAAAGGACCAAATATTAGCCACAGGAACAGAATTTTTTTACACCTCAGATCACACTTAAATTGACCTGACAAACTTGTCGCAGATTCTCTACTGCATCTTATGTCTCTACTCCTTTGCATCTGTATTTCTCACTATTTCTTCATCCACATTTTTTCCTCTCATCTTTTCCCTGCTCTACCAGCATCGTAACAAGGACTGCAACCTCGATCTGCCTCTGATCCCAGAAATAGTTAATTATTCAGGCAAAAGAAAGTAGCCTGAGAAGGAGAAAGCGAAAGAAACAATAACCTAATGATAAAGGAAAGAACTTCCCACAGATCTGAGATAATTCTAGTTACTGCCACACATGACAGTAGTCTCCATCTCCCACATCGCAGATGAGCAGTCTACCCACAGCACATGGCATACAGGCACACTGGTATACATCCTCTCAATAATTTTTTCATCCACCTAAAGCACTGAGCCATGCTGGCAAGGCAGTGAGAAGAGCAGTAGGACTGTGCCAAGCCAGGCTTTGTGCGCACCCCAAAACCAAAAAGCTCGGCACCAGTGAGTTTATCAAGCAGGTATGCTTGATAAAAATATTTTTGCATACATCAGTGCTGGTTAAATAGTGATGGTACGTAGGTACCTTTAATAATGTCTGGGATGGCACATAATCTCTCTCAAGGGCACACTATTGCACAAGTGTCAGGGGTGTGGGGTTTGTGCTCTCTGAAGCATCAGGCACTAGCAACAAGGACAGAAGAACACCGACTCCTACTCGTATGCATGCAAGAGTTTTCACTTTTAATTTAAAACAGGGCTCTTAAAATAACAAAATAACCTAGAAACAAGCTGCAGCGATAGACGGGTGGAAGAGGAAGGAGACCAGCACAATTTCTGGTTTTCAACAGGTGGCCAGTGGATGCAAATGTTATTAAATGTGTGATAGAAAAACCACAGCTGAATCCTGGGAATCTTATAAAAGGACACCTAAAACCTGCTTTTAGAGATTTTAAACTTTCTCTGTAAATCCAGCTGGATGAACTGGAAAATATTAACTTGGCTAATTAATATGCTTCTAAGCCTAGCGTTTTAAATTACGGTTTTTCTAATCTGATCATTGTGTTTATTATTAATTTGAATATCTCTGAAGCATGTTTATGTCTGCTGCTTCTCCTGAAACAAGTTTCCAAAATCAGGAAGACCCTGCATTTGATTAATACTCAGTAAAAACACAGTAATTTTCTGAATGTATCCTGAAGGCTGAAGGCTGATAGTCTGTTTAAAAACAAGAATTCCAATTTATTTTAAAATGTGTTAAAACTCTATGAGCTGACACTTGTCAAGAAACAAACAAAAAAATTTACCAGTTTTCACTGCATACATTTTCAGAAATTCTGACAAAAGATTATTATTTCTATATATAATAATTTAACTGTAGTTTATATAATTTGGGGCTGTAAGACTTGAAACTGTTAATGAACTACTAGCAACTATTAGACCTGCAGAAGGTAGTATTTGGAAAAAGGTGAGTGCTAACACACACATCTTGGCTAAGTTGCAAAATGGATTTTTTTTTTTATTTAATGTCTTCCACGATTTTAAATAGACAAAATATATTACTTACTGTCCTGGATTGTTTCATGATGTTATTGTGAAATACTAATGGCTACTGTGTTTATTTCACCACAGGAGTGCGTTCATTTCACTGGTGGGTAAAGTCTGGCAAGAGGTAAAAGATTTTGCAATCCTGCTGACTGGATGGCTTAATATAAATCTCAATTATTCACCTGACTTGCAACAAAAATATTTTTCTGCATTAATAATCTTAAAGTTGGGGATGATCATAGGTGGCGATTATGCTGCTGCATTTTTTTTTTTTTTGTACAGGGGTTAGAAGCCCAAGTCAGGAAAAAACCATGATAGCAGATATGCATAAAGCGAGCTGAAGCCCACAAATAGTTTAATTTAATAAAAAGACATTAATAGGAGGAACACAGAACCAAGGTTAACAACAACAGAAACATGTCTAGAGAGACAACATGCCCCACCGAAGCTGCGCTGCTGTACGATTCGAGAACCGTGACCGTACGTTCGACTCGTTACCGCTTTTACCCTGCGTTCAGCCCGGGCGAGAGACGCCGACTCTCCCGCCGGACGACGGGCAAGCGACCGGCAGGACGGCGCGGAGCCGGAGCGGCGCCTTAACGGGAACCCGAAGCCGGGTTTGGGAACCCGCACGCGCCAGGAAACGGAGCAGCCCTGAGGCCAACGGCGGGGAGAGCCATGAGGGGGGCCAGGAACCCTTGCGGGAAGGGGTCAGGCCTCAGAAACCATGAGATGAGGTAAGTTATTCTCAAAAAAAACCCCAACTTCCTGGAGGAGAGGAGTAGCCGGCCCGGTTGCAAAATCCCCCGCTCCCCGCCGCTGGGCCTCCCCTCGCCTTGCTGTCCGGGGAGCGCCGGCCGGCGGGGCTCCTCACCCCCCTACCCCACGGCGCCGGGATTCCCCTGAAGGGCGGCCGGGCCGGCTAGAGGAAGGCCCTTCCCACCCCCCCAGCCACCTCCCCGCAGAGAAGCGGGGAAGCATCGGGGGAACGAGGCCCCGAAGCCGGCGGCGGCCCCGACGCCCCACCGCCAGCCGGACCTAACATGGCGCCGGGGAGGGAAGGAAGGAAGGAGGGGCGGGGCCCCGTGACGTCTCGCGATGGCGGGCGGGCGGGAGAGAGTCCGCCGCGATCCCGGCAGCCATAGCGACGACGCTACCTGCAGTGACGGGAGCAGGCGGGGGGGGGCCGGCGGCGGACAAAGGGGGCGCCGCGCGAGCCCGCACCCAGCGGCCCCGGAGGGGGTGAGTTCGGGGCGGGGGGCGCCGCGCGACGCCCCCCACCCACCCCCGGGACAGGGCGGGGGGTGGCGGGAGGAGCGACACCCCCGTCCCGGCTTGTCAGGCGGCCCCGGGCCGGGCAGCGAGGGGCCCTTGGCGGGCCGGGCCTCCCTTCCCTTCCCGTCCCCTCCGGCGGGGAGCGCGGGGCCTTCCCCCGGCGCCGGCAGCTCTCTCGCCGTGCCGGCTCGGGCGGGAGCGCTGTCGGAGGAGCCCGGCGCCCGCCGCCCTTCCCCTCGGTAGGGCCGTGAGGAGGAGCGGGGCGGCGGCCGGGCTCCGAGGCCCCGGCGGCGCGGCGCCGCCTGCCCGGCCTGTCTCTCCTCACACCCGCGGGGGGCCGTTCGGCGGGGAGCGGGGCAACCGGGGCCGGGGGGGGGGGGGGAGTGAGGGAAGGCGGGCCGGGCGTCGGTGGGGACGGGTCTCGGTTGGGCTTGCTCCGAGGTTGTCGGTGGGGGAGCGGTGCGGGACGGGGACGGTGCGAAGGTGCTGGCTGCGTTATCGCCAGGGGCAGGGCAGGGCTGGGCGCAGGCTGTGGAGAGAGGCCGTTAGAGCGCAGATGCCTCAGCCTTTATCTCTGCTGCTCCGCGTCGGAGAACAAAGAGGATCAATTAAGGGTGTGCAATGATTGCTGCCTCTCCGGCTTCAAGTAGGTGCGCTCTGAGAGTCAAATTGGAACGCCTTTCTTCCCGGCGTTCTCGGAGGAAAGAGTGTTTTCCTCAGTTAATCTGTGGCATCTTGGCATTTGGGCTGAGGATTTGAACCTGGCCTGAGACAGGGAAAAGGCCGCGTAGCACTGAATAGCACAACACGCCTTTAAAAACCAACCAGTTCGGTGCATTAAACGCAACCTGAACGTGAGAAAATAGAGACTATAGCAGCGGATGTGCCCTTGAAAGTCTTCCATAGGATTCTTCTGAGCCGTATAGTAGAATGGGTTGGAAGCAATGCACAGCTCTTATTTCATTTTTCCCTGCTTTTGTGTGTCTCTTAGTTGCATTTGAATACATTTTTTTGTTACTGTCACCTTTTCAGCATTTGAAAAAATAAAGGGAAAAAATTATGTGGTCCTAATAAATTTTTCTGTCAGTATCAGCGTGATTTATGCATGTTGTCATCTATGCTAATAGGTAACGCTCTGAGACTATTTCATTTTACAGCATCCTGGAGACAGTTACTAATTGCATTTCTCATCACCCTGTAAAGAGGTAAACAGTAGCATATTTCTGCCCAGGCTTTGCAAAGTATCAGAGGAGTTCTGCCAGTTTAAATGTGACTATCCGCCTACTTAAATAGTTTGCAGAATCTGTGCCTTCATAGATTAGCAAATTGAGGTGAGGTTAACCAACTTGCTCAAGGTCATGGAGTGTCAGTGACAGAGTTAGCAATAATGGAATCCAGCCATCCTGGCTGCTGGGTCTGTGCTCTAATCGTTGGATGACTCTTCCAAATAATTGCAGGTAGTTTAAACGTTGAGTTGCGTAAGTGCACGTTACGGCCTTCAAAAACTTTTGGAGAAACAAAATGTTAATAGATCTGCTTTAGATCATATGCTGTATTTACATGTAGTTTAAAGGAATTGCTCAGCTTGACATAGGGAATTCTGAAGAAGACTTTGTGGCTAATTTTGTGAATATGCACTCAAAAGGCATCAATTTTGTTGAGTATATAGTGTAGAAAGGCTTATTGTGTAGATTTAGAGGGTAGATCATGAGATAGAATAAAAAAAGATTACACTTCAATTAGAAAATTTTTAAAAGCGGAATGTGGAGACTATGACTATAGAGGTTATCTTCTGAATAAAGTGTTTACCAGATGACATTCTGTAGAGTTATTTGCAGTTGTTAGGAAAAGAAACAACCAACAAATGCACTCGGAAGCCATGGTGATGAGGCTGTTGGAAGTTAAAATGGGAACAAAAAACTTCCTCACTTGATTTATTTTTTCAGCAGATGCTTGTTAAGTAAAAACAAATCACAAGTGGTGTTATTTGTGAGCCTAGAGAGAAGTTACATTTCACTTTGTGTTTTTCTCTGTCAAGTTAAATTTATGAAGAAAGACATTTCAAAGGAAACGCTGGCAGATCTATGCTATTGTGACACCAGCAGTATATATTTAGTAACTTCAGGGAGGAAAGATCCTTATTGTGCTAAAAAAAATATCAGTGACAATTGTTTGTCTGGACTTCAAAGAGCGTTGGAAAGCAAGCTGGCATTGTTCAGGTGTTACACTTTGGCCCGTGTCCTGTAATGAGCATTAAATTTGACAGATTCCTGCACCTGCGAGGAGTTTCATTGGCGGTACCAGGAGAAGCCCATCTGCGCAGT
Organism: Haliaeetus leucocephalus; assembly: GCF_000737465.1. NCBI lineage: Eukaryota > Metazoa > Chordata > Aves > Accipitriformes > Accipitridae > Haliaeetus > Haliaeetus leucocephalus. The sequence goes on from NW_010972776.1 coordinate 8,905,546, forward strand.
GTAGGTCACAGAATTGAGACCACAGATCTCGGTTTTGCACAGATTTGCATGTGCTTACGTTTATGTTCTGCAAGTAATCATGGTGACTATTGACTGCAAAATTTAGTGATTGCGGTGAGAATCTGCTGTGCTGCGATGCATGGTGTAGAAGAGCGGCAGCCAAGTTTCTTTTAAATGAACTGGCTGGAGTGCCAAACATAGCCAGCTGCGTAGCCTTATTCTGAACGTGAGTACTGCTTTGGGGTTAATCTGTGCAGAGAAGTTCTGAAAGTAGAGACTTTCTCTGTAAAAGTCTTTGCAGTTTCTTGTTGATGAGTGCTTCATGAAAGGTGTGCTGCTGTTAGTACTAAACTGTTGAATCTGCCCAGCATATGTATAGTTTATAATGCAGTCTTTGGGAAAAGTGCTTTTACTGATGTCACTTGGTGAGATATCCCAGCAAGGTGACTTCTAAGTCAAAATTATTGTCTCAGAAAGGATGCTGGTTGCTTGCTTAGAAATCCAGAAATTTATATCCTGAATGACACTGCTGTGTCAGCAAGCATGTCTACTATAGGCCTGGGTTTGCCAGGTTTTATTTTTGCCAGTTTGGGTGGTAACTTCTTATCCAGCCAAGTTAAATAAGAAAAGGAAGCAATAACGGGATATACTTTTTTAAGATTGGTGGCTTTCCGCCTGCAAGTTGTGGAATCCTGGGAGGTTTGCGTGTTGCGTTTTCAATGGATGCATAAGAAAAATGAGCCTGTTAATAGGCTTAGTGATCCATACCTCCACTGATGTTGTGATTTGTGGGTTTTTGGACACCTAAACACTTGCCGCTGGCTGAGCTGAAGAAACTGGAGTTGTGGTATGATGCCAGGAGTCAGAATGAAACATGTGCAGTGTTTAAATAAAAAACTAAAGCATCAAAATAGTATTAATTATTATAAATAATACTTTAAAAATTTATTAAATATGGTCACTTAAAAATATCTAGCAGTAGCTTGCTGTTGGTTGTATGGTAGTTTAAAACCTTTATTAGGAAAAAAACCCTTTTGCTAATTTCAATGATTGCCTGTATTTCTGTTACACATAATGTATGCAGTGTATATATGTATGGGAACCAAAGATTTCAACATATGCTTACTGCATCAAGCTAACTTTTGTTAAAAAAATAAAAATCTTAGTCTTTTGCCTATGAGAAGTTTCAAAAGAAGTTATTTTGTATTCCTGCAAGCTGGTGGTTTTTCCACATTAGCTCTTCATATATATAGTCTTAATATATTTGAATGGAACAATGAATCTCACTTTGCAATAGTAAACAAACTTGTTCAAGAAATAATGCTTACACTTGCTGCACAAAGTGAATCCAGAGTTTGTTAATTCTTCTGAAACAAAAGGGATTCACCAAAATTCTAAGAAGCACTCAGAACCCAAATTGCCACTTACAGAGCTATGTCTTTTTCTAGACTCTTCTTAATAAGGTAGCAGAACATCAACTTGGAACACTATCATTGGGGATTTGTTTTCAGAATATTATTAGTAGCATTTCAGTGAAGTGGAAACAAACCTGTGCTCTGAAAAGAAACTGGATCTTGGGGAAAGACATACCAGTGAGAGCCATGAATTTAAATTCTACAGAGATGATTTGCTATTTGAAAAAATAAATAAATTTAAAAGCTTAGTTTGTGAATAAGAATTAGAACCTGTAAATGTGAAGATATGACAGATAAACTCTACTAAACACCTAAACTTGTGTCATGTTTCAAGTATGAAACATGTATCTGGTGCTTGGAAATGTGAACATCATGATGTTTAGAATGGAAAAATAAGCATTTGTTTTTGATTGTTCATAATGCTAGGGCTATTCGCTGCTAGAAAGATCAGACACTAAATTCCTTAAGGTGCAACCAAATCAATTTATTAGACTGCAGAACAGCTGAAATGCACCTTGTTTTATAAAGCTTCATTGGAAGTGGAAATGACAGCTGATGAGTCAGTAGGGACTTTTTGTTCTTTTACTATTTTCTACTCTAGAATAAAGTTAAGCCTCAAAGGACACCTTCAGTTTGATAATTAACCTATAGGAGCTACAGTAAAATATGACGTTCTTGGGGGGGAAAATATATGTAGCTGTTTCACTTTGTTCTGTCTGTAGTGTGTAAAGTCAATGGTATGTGTGCTGAGGAGTCTGGCCTTAATTTTCTTTTATGAGTTACATTTGGGATTGTTGCTCAGTCAGGTCATGGGTTCTGGTTTTAGTTCTGGAATGTCACTCAAAATAAAACAAAACTGTGGGGGTGGCAGAGGGAGAATTACGATGGTCATACTTTGGTTAGAGACAGTGGTGGTAGAAAACCTGTCTTATTTTTTAATCAAATAGTAAATCCCAAATCTGTTTGGTATTATTCATCCCAGTTATTTTTCAGTTCGTTGCCTGTAACTACCATGGAATTGTAACAAGAGTTTAGTTTAAACAAGGTGTGAAGGTGTTCCCCATTCTTTTGTTCTGAATCTCTGGGATTTGACATACCTCAGTGCCTATGTGAGCAGATACCTAAGTTATTATACCTCATCCGGGAAGGTCACCACTGCAGAGAGATTCCTGCCTAAATGGTGACTACTGCTGCCTTACATCTTTGTGTTTCCTCATTTCTGCTCTGTTTTTTTCTCAAGTGTTCGTGTCCTGAGGCAAGGATGGGATATCTTTTTGTTGTTGTTTGGTTTGTGTTGCAAAGACCCAGCATAAGCAATCCTAGTCATGGACTGGGACCCCAAAATGCTGCCACGATACACTGAAGAAGTGCTTATCCATTTATTTTATAGCAGTTTGTTAAATAGATGGAAACTCAATGCAAATATTTTTTCCATTTCCGTATTTTTGAAGGAACTAAAGTAAAGGTAGATTCATAACCAAGCATCATGTTTTATATTTTTACACCTTTGTTGACTGCCTCAGTTTAGTATAGACTTATGGAAATAATCTTCTTGCCTTTTCTCTTTTTTCCCCCTTTTTTTCTTTTAGAATTGCCAAAATGCTTTGGAATTCTTAAACGATTCAAAAACTGAAGTCTCTGAGGATACAAAATCATAAGAACACAAGAAGCAGCAAGGAGGATTCAGTGCCAATGCAGCAACAAAAAAGACAGCCAGAGTTAGTGGAAGGAAATCTTCCTGTTTTTGTTTTTCCTACAGAACTTATATTTTATGCAGATGACCAGTCAACACACAAGCAGGTGTTGACTCTATATAACCCCTATGAGTTTGCCTTAAAATTCAAAGGTGGGTTTCTTAGGTTAAGTTCTGTTTAAGGGTTAGTTGATGATCTTGAACAGTCCAATTATAATTCATGTAACAAATCATATTTGTGACAAAACTAAACTTGTGTCTTTATGTATACCTGTTGAAGAAGTTGATGAGGTGTTAATTCATGATTTGTTACCACTACTGTCCTTTTCATTGCAGTTCTTTGTACAACTCCAAATAAATATGCGGTGGTTGATGCTACTGGTGCAGTGAAGCCTCAGTGCTGTGTTGATATGTAAGTAAAAGTTGGTTGTTTGGTTTTTTTTTTCCTAATGTACAACATTTGATTATCTTAATTTCTTTTCTTATTTAAGAGGTAGTAAATGACAGCATGCATAGTATAAACTAAGTTGGATAAAGATATAATATTTTCCTAATCTCCTGTATTCTTGTGGCTTTCACTCTAGGGCAGAGGTATTATAATATTGGAGATATTTCCTTCTTTAATTTTGCCTTGAAGCATAAATAAAATGCTAGTAAACGCATCCTGTCGTATAGTTTGTAAACCAGCAGTGAGAGTAATATGAGCCTCCCCTGAGTACTTTTTTGTTAGAAATAACAAGAAAAGCAAGACCCTCAGGGTAGGGATTTCTTTATGAGAAATATTTGTTTGCAGATTGGCAAAATGAAAATGTATGCAGTTCTGCTGAGCACACTTTCCTGGGCCATTTTTAATAAAGGTACTTTTGCCTACCTTTCACCCCAACCGCCTCTCTCGGTCTCAGATCTCTCTGTCTCCCCTTTACTTGTTTCTTCTGTCAGGTCCCAACCCAGTAACAGAGAAAATAAGTAGGCCAGTTAAATGATCACAATAACGTATAGGGTCTGTAGGCTGCTATAATTCAAAGTAGAGTAGGTATATAAGCTGAAATAGACCAATTTTTTTCATCTTCCGTTTGCCACATTTTTTCTGTGCTGATGTACAGATACAGCTAAAGAAAGTATGAAGTACCTAAAAGAGCAGACCAAGCTTTCTGAATAGAAATTTACAAACTGTAAAACACCACCTGGAATCTCTGGTTAACAAATGGCCATATACAAAAAACTCTGCTATTGAATGATCTGTCTTTTGTCAGATAAATAGTACTGTGCTTGGGGAATGGCTCTTTCCTGTAGACTGTTTTCCGTAGGTGTAGTTTGGAAAATTCCAAGGACTCACCAAATGGAAAGGAAGTTTAAAACATGGAACTAAAAAGTTTCAGTGGGCAGGGGCAATAATCCTAAAAATGGAACAAACGAGGTCAGAATATACCAGCGTATTGGTGAGCTGTTCCAGTCTAGCAGACATTTACACAAGCTTGATTACATTTGGGTAATCTTAAACAAATGTCTTATTAAATAAAGGAAAATAAGACATATGCATGTTTCCAAGGGAATTTTTTGTGCAGCAAAACCCCCATCCCATTTCAATGGTTGCTGTCTAAGGGCAGTGTTTACTGCTAGGATATGAGCAGTACTATGCAAGTATGGCCATTTGCCAGATAAACAGATATTCTACAGAGCTTCCAATTATGCAATGGTCTCTAAAAAGAAACAGGAGAATGTATCTGTTTATAAGGGTCTGCAGAAAATATCTCTTTGCTTGGCAGCAGATGCATGTTCTCATAACACAGTGTTATGTAAAGATTCTGTTTAGGTTGGTAGTATCATGGTACTAAGAGTAGAAACAAAAATTTAGAAGTAAGTGTTAAAGGAAGAAATAAGAGTTGAATCTTCTGTTCTCATACACAGAGAGTTGTGTCAATTAGGATTGTTGGGGGGGAAAAGCCTTTTGTTTTAGTGAAGGCAGTTGCCCAGCCAACACTCAACTTGCTGAAAGCCTGTCATAAGCATGCTCTTTTGCCTCTAAAGTGACATAAAACTACGTACATTCCTGCAGGCTTCTCGCTTGGGGGATGACTTACTCTCCGTTTCCTTGTTGAATAGTCTATTCAAACTAGATACCAGTTACAAGCCCTGGCTATGTGTTAATGATTGTAGATACCTTGATGTGATATAGTTCCTTTAAATGAAGACTGAAACACAAAGATCTGTTTCTTGCAGCATTTTAATGTATATATTATTCACAAAGATAGGTTTCTTGAAGCAATTTTAAGACTACTATCCTGTATTACTAAGGGTAGAATCATTTTTTTCCCCTCAGGAGATGGCAACCTTCTTGAAGCCAAATCACTTATACGTAGGTATTTTTTCAGATTAGCTGTTGTTATCTTAGAAATGTAGAATAGCCTGTCGCAAAAAAAGTTTTCCACTTCGGGAAAATAATTAGAATCCATATTAACTCTAAGAGCTGATATGACTTCAAAACCTAAATATTATAGCTTTTTAGTGCTAGATACATATTTTCGTAATGAATCATAAATGCAGAGAGGAGGCAGTTAAGCAGAGCACTGCTCAGAGGTCTGTATTGCCTTTGATCGGTGTTATTTTAAGATTGCCTTTTGTAGGCCCCACATACAATTTTTTCCATGAAATGCCATAAAACTAGAACCCTGTCTTACTGTTAAAACCATCTTGGTCAACCTAATCAAAACAGTAGAGCAACAGACTGGTTGCTGGACAGTGAGAAGGTTTACCAAGAAAATAACTGACTCTCTAGCTATAACTTGGAGAATATGTCTATCCTGCAGTCTGAGTTGTGACTGCAGCTTGTGTGTCTATGCCCGGCATAGCTCTTCGTAGCTAGTGAAGTACCTGCAGCATCGTGTATTTCAATGCAGGCTACGAAACATGCTGAGGTTAGCTAGATTGATGAGCAAAGCTCTGACAGCACAGAGCTCTGCTATTGAAATCCAGATTTACTCACTGAAAGACAGGTGAGAAATGTTTACGTAAATACGTAGCTGTCATTTTTACTGCACTGTTACATGCTCTTAATGGTGGGCTTCTGATTTTGAAAATTCTTTACATCTAGCTGACTCTTGTCCGTAGAGGGAATGAGTTTTGCTTCTGAGAAAGTATAATTGTAAAGCTCTGAGCCTGGTTTCCTCAAAAAGCCAGACTTTTGCCATCACCTGTCCAAGTGTTTGGCAGTTGTACTTTTCTTCTTTTCTTCCCTGTCTACTCCAGTTACCCCGTACCTTTTAAAATCATTGGCCAGCGTCAAACAACTTTGATAAAGGAGGAGGCATCTTTCAGATAATTGAGGTTTCGTGCAAATTGGCAGCTAGGCCTCAGATTGAGGAAAAGGTGTGCTTGAGATAAAGAATTAACTGTTCTTTTTGGCCAGCCAATTGGAGCATATATATTTGGGAACCAGAGCGAACATAAGGAGGGGAGAGAGAAGGCAAGATCAAATCTTCAAGAACATTGAGTGATGGAGGAGGTAATGGGGATCTGGACTATTGCAATGCATCTGTGGGGGGAGGAAAGAGGGGAAACATTGGGATGTAGGACGTAATTCCACAGGAGACGTGCTGCTTATTAGTTCCTCTGTTTGAAAATGTTGTTTTCTTCTGCAGTGTGATTCGTCACAGAGATGTTCGGGCTTCTTACTACGGTGTGATAGATAAATTTCGTCTACAAGTGTCTGAGCAGAGCCAGAGGAAAGCATTAGGGAAAAAGGAGATTATTGCTACTCTACTTCCATCTGCAAAGGAACAACAACAACAAAAGGAAGAGGAGGAAAAACGAATAAAAGAACACCTGGCTGAAAGTGTCTTTTTTGAGCAGACTTTGTGTCAACCAGGTAGCTGAAATCTTTTACCTCTCCTGTCTTCTTAATCAGTTATGAGTAGCTCAAGTGACTAGAAAGGCTAGACTAAAATAAATTCGAAAATAATTCCTTTTCTTACCTGTAAGACTGCTGTCTTTATCACTGGGGCATGATAGTGCCCAAGAACTCAAACTACAGCAATTCTGGTTATGCTGTCTTTATTAATCAAGACCCTTTGCTGCCCCATGTTTGCATGTCATGCCTTGGAGAGAGAATACATCCTCTATTCCTCTGGTGCAGAAGTTCTGCTACAGCCAATGGGAATTTAGCTGCAAAAGGGTGGCAGTTATTTTTTCCCTTGGGCTATTTCAGAACATATGCCCTTTCTGAGTTTGTTCCAAACCCTTAATCCTCCATTTCCTGATGAGCAGAAAATATTGCCAAAATATCTTCTAAAGTGGTCCTTGTTCTGCGCGATCTCCTTTGTCTGTCTCACAAGTACAGAAAAGCACAGTCACTAGCTGAAAATTCTTTGCATGTTTCATATGTGAGGAAGTGAATCAACAGTCTTGAGCAAAACCTGAACCTAACAGTTAAGTTGAAATGGTAGGGGGAGATATAAAAAGTATCAAGTTTTACCTGAACTGAATCTAAACCTATTCTTCTTGACTTGGCAGTCTACCTTCTTGTTACTTTTACTGATTTATACTATAACATTCTTGTCACTATTTTATTTTTCATGACAAGAACAAAAATCAATTCCAGAAAATAGATGAACCTGCTTGAGAGTGTACCTCTTGTTAAAACCAAACTGTTTCTCTGTTTATACATAGTTTGTTGGCTAGTGAAACACCTTTTACTTTAAACTCAAGATAGGTATTAGTGGGATACATGGTTAAAGCAAACCTACAATGATCTCTGGGTTCACAGAACAAAATGTTACTATGATAGTTATTCTGGTACAGAGGGTTCAAACCATCCTGAACAATCTGATGCTGGTCTTAATCCAAATGCTATTTCTCTGCTTAAAAACCTCGTTGACTATATTATGTTGGTTGCTTACAGAAAAACAGTAAACGAAGCAACTACAGTCTTTGCATATAACCTGCAACCTAGAAATAACAGATTTATGAAATTAAAATAGGACACGTATTGCTAGTCACCGAGGATAGAAAAACTTGATAAAAACATTGGCTAATTTCCAATGGGTCTTAAGAATTTGGTGAGAGGTATTCAGCTAACATGTTAACAGCGCTTTTCAAAGATTACACAGTGTGCCTTTGGGTAGGTTCCAGCTGTTAAACTGCAGTGCAATAAAGACTGTGAAGGACAGTTCATCTATAGTTTGCATTTCCTTATTTGGGTGATATTGGACTGTCAGAGTGGTTTGCTCTCACAGTTTTTAACAGTAAGATTCAAATAATACCGATTTGTGGCATATAAACTGGTTCTGGCAGGTGCAGCCCTTGAATCCTCTAGAGAAGGAAGGGGAACTCGTCTGGCCCAAGAACCTGTGCTCTTACTGTAGCCAAGTTTTGTTCTAGAGATGTAAGCAGTTACCTGCCTGTGCAGCTCTTTTAGGTGTTCTTTCCTAACTGAGTACTAATCACTGAAGGAACATATCAAGGAATGGAGTCAGGATGCGTGGTGAAACCTCAAGTGTTGCTCAAACACCCAGCTGTCATGAGTGTGTATACATAGCTACTGGGCCTGGCAGGCTCTGTTCCTCCACAAGGGAGGGGTTTGGAAAGTCATGTGAAAACAAGTTCCAGTGTCAGAACAGGAAGCAGCCTTCTCCACTGCAAAACGCAGAAGGTTCAGAAGGGTGGGTTTAAGAGTTGTTTCCCACCCACTCCAAAGGGAAAAGAAAATCTTAGGATATTACAGCTTGAATGTACCGCAAACACTTTTGCAGAATATTTAATGTTTATGTTGGTTAGATGTTCCTTATAATTGGTACTATCTTGTTTTTCAGAAAACAGAACTGCCTCGTCGGGACCTAGTTTACTAACAGTCTTCCTGGGAATAGTGTGTATTGCAGCACTAATGCTACCTACATTGGGGGAAATGGAATCCCTGGTGCCTCTCTACCTCCATTTAAGTGTGAATCAAAAATTAGTAGCTGCTTATGTTTTAGGTAAGTATTTTGGATTTTGTAAATGTTTTCTTGCAACTTCCAGTCATTTGGGAAACTTCTCCTGTGTTTGCCGTTGGCTGCAGGAAACTTGATGGAGACAAAGCACCACACTACATTTTGTTTTTCATCTCCACTGATATTTTAACTTGCAGCTGTAGTGATATCAGGGTAAATCAGTTATCGTAAGTATTTTAGACCAGATTTTAGTTGAGACTTATTATATACAGGCCCCTGAATGTTAATTTCACCTTGATTTGATGACTGGCCAACTGTAGTCATCTGCCAGCAAAACTGAATGGAATATACTGTTTCTTATTCTTATATTGAAACGGAGAGTTACTCTATTGCAGAACCTAGATCTCTTCTGTTATTTTGTTTCTCTCCAACCCAGATGAGCTGGTCTGAAAGGCTCTATTCACTACCTTCTTGATAAGCAGTTGAAATGTGTAGAAATAAATTGTTGTAAACCCTTCCTAAGAGACCGCTACCATCTTCTTCCCAATTTGTAACTTGCTCCTAAATTAGCAAGCATAGATAAGTTGCACATTTCATTTGTTATGACTATTTTTCTATAACTATTTCAGATTTGAAGAACAGTCACACTAAACTCAATTCTCCTGTCCCACTACCTGGCAGAAATGAGGATTTAAAGGAAACGAGCTAGGCAGCTTCAAACTGATAGCTAGAGGTGAGGTAGTGATGGGAAAAGATGCAAGTTCTTAATGGTTAATGCGCACACTCAGTTGACTGACTCATGCAGGTCAGTCTGCTGAAATGGTTTGAAAACTCACTTGTCGCTCTTTGCCTGAGCCGATAGTGATGTATTTTCAGATCAGGACCTTGCACTAATCCTTGCTTTGTTTTTATCTCTAGCTTTGAAAATTATCTCTAGCTTTGAAAATTACTCCAGTTCCTGCTGGTGCTAACTATAGTGTTAAACCATTTGACTTTATCTATTTGCAACAACTTAACCCATTTCTAGATTCACTGTGAAGTTCTTACAGGTTTTGATTCCTTTGGTAGCAGCATTTTTAGTGTTCATTAAAAGATCCTTCTGTGTGCAACTCTTGCTCATGTAGAAAGTTGATTGCTCTTGAGAAGATGAAACCACTTTCTTCCACAACGAAGTACAACTGGATTGTGTAGCATTTAATTGAAAAGGGAGGTTAATACCACACCAACTGGGCTATATGATATCTGAGAAGTATTTGCTTTACAGCAATGAGTTAAACCCTTTATTGCCTGAAAGTCCCTGTACAAGTGGTATAGGCTGTCCTGTAGCAGCTTCTAGAAGCCTCTGTTATTACTCTGCGATGATTTAGATAATCCAAGCAAAGGCCTACAGCAGTTGTAGTAGTACTAATTGTCTAAGCCAATACAGACCATAAGAAATAGCTGAACTGTAATTCCTCTTTAATGGATGAATTGCTTATATAATGGAAGGCAGTGTTACAACTCTGTTCTGTCATGCTTCTATCTTCAAAATCTTTATAAAGTAAATAAGTTAAATCAGCATGTAGTGGTAGGATAGTAGAATAGTCTCAGAAATTTCTTTATCCATGGTGAGATCTGTAGGCTTTAGCTAAGTTCTCTGCAGTGAAATGCTGTTATATTAACATCATCTGAGTCTACAAGAGAGATTGCCTAAGAACTGATAAATTACTATTTTGATGTTACGTAAGGTTGGAATTCAAGGAGCCCTATGTTTTTCCATATGCCTCTTTGCCTTGTGCCGTGTAACTCATGGCTAAGAACTTGCAGATTTGTACTTTTTCCTGTATCAGCACATAATTAAAGTGAACTTATCAGTGTGTCATGAGTAGGTTTATTAGCCCCACGTTTCCTGCTTTCATCTGTTTTTAATTGTTTTTAACCTCTATCAGAGCAGTTCTTTTTTTTTTTTCCTCCCTCTTCAAAGGTCACAACAAAGACTCTGTAGAAAGCTCCCTATGCAGACTGACAAGGAAGCTTAACATCTTTGTCTAAAACTAGTCTTTGATCAGTTATTCTGCAGAGAGCAGAAACAAAAATGTCTTGGAGCCTTCAGCTAATCTGCCTTACTGATGGTTCAGCAATTGAATTACACTGCCCATGACTAGCCCCCATGAAAACTGGTAGCTTATATGCTAGTGTTACACTTACAAGTCAAAATCTCAATGTTAAGATTTTCCCATAGTGAGATCAATAATTGTTTGGAGTATTTATAGCTTCTTTGACATTTAGTTACTAGATATACTGCCCTTCAGTGTCTTTTTTTTTTTTACACAGTTTTTGACTACATCAAAATTTGGAGCAATATTTCTAATATTTAAGTGAAGTGTATATATAAATTCTGCATGTATTTATGTACTTTCACCTTATTTTCTGGCCTGTGACAGGGTAAACTGTCTTTCAATGTTTTATTCAGTGAAATTATAGTGTTTAGTTCTTAATTCTTGTCTTTCAGGTCTCATCACCATGGTTATTTTGAGAACATGAGCAATGAGTTAATAGGATGTCAAACACCTTACTGTATATTCACATCATGAATGTGGACTGCCTTTTACTCCCATTTGGCTCATTAAGATGCTAGCAAAACCGTTCAGTGATTTAAGATACCTTCAGAAGTGTAATATATTTTAACTATGTATAATAAATGAAAGACTCAAAGCACTTTTCGGTGCTTCTGTAACAGACAGCTATGAAATGTTCAGTGATACCTGTGAAAATAATTTGAAAAACTTTTATATCTACGCCTACTGTAAAAAATCCTTATTAAAGCAACATTTGTTATTTTTAGTCTATGTTCACATCAGTGCGTGATCACTATAAAAGCAAACTGTCTTATGTAAAACGTTCATTTGGTTTGTGGTTGTACATGCTGAGGCTGGTGCATAACACTTCTGTATACATACCAGAAGGATGAGAGTCATGACTAATCATTGAAGAAAATGAAAAATTCCATCAGTGAAACTATGAAATAAACCATGAATTTTAGGTGAAGAAGCAATTCTCAAATTCCTTACTTCATCATTACCAATATATTGTTGAGCGCTCGTTTTCTTAACTGGGGAAATAATTCCTGCGACAGCCATTTTGTATCACAATTGTAGACAATAAACAACAAGTTCTATAATCAGATCCTTTCATTTCTTAGGGATGCATGCGATATGTGAACTAAGTGGCATTAACAGAAGTTGAACTCACACCACACAGTAATATAAAATTCACCATTTTTTCTATTTTAGAGACCAAACTAAGTGTCACAACAAAGGCATTCCTCTACACCATCCCTTCCCCCCCAGCTAAGATAAAGGATTTCTTTTGTATCAGAAACTCCTGCTCAAATTCCAGTTTTATAATCTAGGTGAACTTTTATCTTGTTTCATATGAGCATTTTCCTTCATTTGACATTTCATTGTCGAGATGTTAAGTTGAAAAATATTTCTACTGAAGGGTCACTATTACTGCATTTGATTCATACACATAAATCTTTGTTTAAAAGAAGCCTATATAATACACTCTGATCTGTATAAAAAGCAGTTTGGAAATTAAACCTTCCTTCCCCCTGCATGTTATGGGTCACTTTTCTGCTTATGCATGGAAGTACAAAAAAACCATGCAGGTAACAGTGTTGCTTTTAAAAAAAAAAAAAAAAAAGAGAGAGAAAGGTTGAATTCAAGTTGTTAATCACTGTACATTTTTTCTTATATATAATACAAGTAAGTCTTTAAAGGGCAATAAAATGTTACCTTAGTCTGATTCTCAGAAGAATGGAGATTGTGTCATCTATCAGCGTCAGATGATAAAGAAAAGTCAAACATTAACATTCATTTAAAAAAAAAAAGTTACTAACTGGTTTGAGAACGCTGTGTTCTAGAGCCTGTGCTGCAGACACAGTGCTTGCCTCCCAACACTGAGATCATGTTTGGGTCACAGTGTTTTCCTGCCACTGTAGAGCTGCGTTGTTGTAGCTTTGCTGTTATTCTTAAGTACCTACACTATTAATTCTGATTTTCATGAGGTTATTTAACCTGCTGCTTTTTGGGGAAGGGCAAGGGAATTGAACAGACGTTAGGGAGATAAAACTGCCACATGGCACGTTAGCCTGGCTGTTATGTATTAAGATATACATTTTATTTTGCCCAAGCTGATTAAAAAAACAAAACAAAACACGAAACCACCTTTTTCCCCCCTCATATGCTGGCATTCCAGTCATGGGCCAGGATCATGTTTTGCCAGGCACTTGCGAAAGCACAGAAGAGAGAGAACCAAGTCTTGACACCTGCAGGCACCTTAGTCCTGCAGGACAGTGCACGCACAAGACTTGCAAAGTGAGGTGACAGGACAAGGGAGACCCAGATTGCCAGCGTTTGTTTTCAAGGATTTAAAGAGAAGCGATAGGCTTAGAAAAACACCTTGACCAAAGAAATCAGTAACAAAAAGTTATCAGCAACTAAAAAGACTAAAACATTGGACCATTTCTTTTTCAAGGATGAGGAGCAATACACAGATAAAAAAGATTAAATGCACAGTGTAGCTCAGCAGATGCAGATAAAACTGGTGCTTGGGCAAAATAAGCATGACAAATGTGAATTTTGACTTTTCTGCTTCAGGGAGATTACAGAACACTGTATAATCACAGATTTATTCCAGTGATGGGATAACGAGACCTGAGGACAGGTTCAGTTCAGCCCTGTGGGGGGGAATATATCAAATCCTGTTACAGCACGGTCACAGGGAGACAGTAGTAAAATTTTACCAGGTGGATACACAAGATTTATAAGATATTTTTCTGGGGTGTGTGTCTATTATGTATGTATGCATGCAGACACCTCTAGTACTTACCTAATGGGGTTATGGAAAACACTGAATGCCTTTGGAAATAAGACCCAAGACACTGAATATGCTTCCTCTTAAAAACACCAGGAGAAACAGTTAAGTGTTCACGTCATTTCCCATTCCTGACTCCTAACACAAACAAAACAGTCATTTCCTTGAAATGGAAAAGTATTTTCAGCAGACAGTTAGGAGGGCTTTAAGATCATCCAGCAGAAACAATCATCTTGTTTACCCAGCACTTGCTATGGCACTGATATCATCTCAAACAAGCAATGCTGGCAGGCAGGAAATGGGAGTGCTGCTGAGATCGCTTTCATGAGCGTCGCTCCTAGACGCTATAGGCTTGGTACATGATCTCCTCTAGGTGTTAGCACCTGTCTGGATCAGAAAACGTTTAGATGTCCCTATTTTCTCTGAAGGAGTGAATCACAGAATGCTTAAAAACTACAGTAGACCCAAGATAACTGTTCCAGAGCTCCAGGGACAGAGAGGGCTTTCAGATAATCTGTTCATTTCACCAGGGATCGCAGCTGATGGAGCCCCCGGAGATGGGAGAGTGGGTCGAGCAGCCTCACACGGAGATCACCTGGAAACAGATCCAGTCCCTGCAAAGGGAAATGCTGAGCTGCTGCTGACGTTTCTCAAAACATGCCCCAGGAAGATAACCGAGCATGCTGTCAGATGGTAACAGTCACTGCCGTTACTTAAACAGCTTAACAGTGGCATTTGCAGCAGCTCCAAGAGAAGCCCATGCACAGAACTGTGCCTTCAACAACGACACAGAGAAATCCTTCCTGGAATCTACTAGCTGAGAATTGTCAATCATATGTGATTTCATTTTACGTTCACAAGTATCTGATAACAAACAAGCCTAAACTGGAAAGAGGCTGCCAAATAGGTTTGGCAATAAATCACCATATTTCAGTTCCCAGTTGCCAATGTATATTTAAGATACCTGGCTTTCCTTGTAACAGGTTTCCTTCTAAATGCCAAGTTCCATCACCCCTTTCCTTTGTCAGGAGTATGAATCTCATCCTTAAGACTTACATGCATTGGCAATCCAGCCCACTGGTAGGGCAACACTACGCAAGGGAACTTGCCCAAGCCTGTCAGCCAGATCCAAGAATACTTTATTTACAGGAAAGAAAGTTCTCAGGTGCTGAGTGATCTGTGTTTCATAGGGCCTGTGGTGCTCCAGGGCAACCTCAAAATTCAGGGACCAAGCTGAATAGGAGGTCTTAAAACCCCAACCTTAGATCATCCTCACTGCCAGGAGGGAGGTTGAGTTTGTGCGTCAGAGCAGCTCAGGTAATTTGCCCTCTGACCTTGTATGAGACCCCCCCGGACGAAAAAAGTGGTAGTAAGGGAACAGATTGCAATACAAAGCATGCAGGGCTGAGCAATCCTGGTATTTGATCCTCCTGCCCAGCTGCGTGCTGAGTGGCCATGGAAAAACAGGTTCTCGCCTACATCCCTGTGAAACAGGGCACTTGCCTCCTCATGGTAGTGCTAGAGAAGGCACCGTCTCTCATTAGAGCTGGAGGAGAAACACCCTAAGTTAATGGTGCTGGCAATCGAGTCTACCTTCCCTGTAGGCATAGCTTGCTGCCTGAGGAAATTAAGTTAAGACTGAAACCATTGAAGGAAAGTGAAGTATGCTGTTGCCAGCAGCATTTCACTTGCTTAGTACTGCTCCACATAAGCTAGTGAAGATTGGGGAGCCACTGCTACACAGTCTAGCAAAAGCCATTTAAAGATAACAAGCGTATAAATGAAAGGAGTCTATAGAACCTGTGTATCCTCAAAAAATGAGTACCGGAGTAAGAAACACAGGCAGGCGACACAGCGTTAACTAAAGCCAAGTAAGGGGATACACTCACTTTTTGGTGTATTTTTGTCTTCTGTAGAAGCTCTCTGCTGTATGCTAACTAGCTGTTTACTTTGGATAATGAACTGTAGCTAATGCATATCAGCTCTTGAAAATTTGCAAAGCTCTATAACCATGCTGACAATATAATGTGGAATTACATGCTGGCAAAGTAATGCATGCTGATCTTTGAAACAGCAGAGACTCTGGAAAGGAATAATTTGAGCAAGAGCACATCCATGCTTACAGCAACACAATCAAAGCAATGGATGATCTCCTCAGTGTGAGGAAAAAGGTCGGTAAGAAGGCCCACCCGAGTAACAGGCTCCCTGTAATATCTCTGTCGTGGAACATCAATTCAGACACAACGTAACTGCAGTCGTCTTGATGCTAGCAGAACAAGAGATGCTAAGAAGAGAAAAGATGACTGATAAAATGCATATCAAAGACCTGGGATAAACGAACCAAGAGTCTGTAATGGAACTTAAGTCCCTGTTTACAGTTTAAAAAAAAAAAGGAATTAACAATACAATTTACAATAACAAATGAGAGCATTCTTCTCTAGGAAACTGCAGATACTCTAGGTGGCTTGAGGTAGGAACATCAAGGCATTAGACAAGCATATGGTTTGACAAACAAGAAGCCACCATCAGGAGACAAATAAAACTGCAGTAAGGCTCTGGAATCCCGTGTTCCATCAACATCACCAAACCCATTAGTGCCTTTCCCTCAGGAATCTGCCAGGAATCTCCCAAATCAAAACCGACTGCTGAAGTGAACGCACTTGAAATGAAAGGATCTTGATTTATTTTTAGCAGGAAGTTTCTTGCAGCTATTTCAGTGCCACACAGTCTGATTTAAGTTGGCTTGAAAGACAACACAGTACATTATTTCTGTGCCACAATAAACAATGCATGAGATGCACATCACGGTTTTGATTTTCCTCCACACAAGGGGAAAAAATAGTCATGAGAACCACATTTCCAAAGATTAGTACCTGCAGCAAAAACTGCCCCTGCTTGAGCAGCTCTCCCTACTTAAGTTGGCACCCAGCAAAATTCTAAACATTCACATGCCATTATTAATCACGGAAGGAAGTCTTAAATAACGAACATTTTCCAAGGCTCTTATGAAGCAAGTAAAAGAAGAAACTAAACTATCAGAAGAATTTTAAATTTGATAAATGCCAGATTTGTCTGGGGAATCTTCATGGGATTGGGGAAGTCTCACCATTTCCTTGAGAGACACAGAGGAACCAGAATGAAGAGGCCATGTTTGGTTTTGGTTTAAATGCACTCAACTCCTCCCCCCTGTGAAATTTCTGTTCCCAAGCCAGCTACTGAAAGTCAAACAAAGTTGTTCTCCTTCAGTTGTTTATTCCCCCCCCCCTCCTCCCTCATGCTTCTACCACAAAACCCCAACAGTGGAAGGAATCTCTCCCTTCCATCACATATGCAGGGTCTGCGTCTCCCAGATGTACGGCAGCTGTCTGCTGGGAGTCCACTGTGACAGAGGAAAGGCATCTCCTGATCAAGACCTAGGCTGCCTGTCAACTGGTCTCAAGTTTATCAAACAAGGATGCTCATACCAAATACACAGAAATGGGAAGACTCTGCTGTTACAGGTAAAACAAACAAACAATCAACTATCCAAGACACACCCTTAGGAAACAGATGCCAAATAAAAAACGTGAGGTGACAATTTGTGCATCCAGTTATTGAAAAGGACTCTTACAAGCCAAGCGCTCCTCTTTGGATCAGTAAGGTTTTAAGTATTGTACTGTAGCTGTAAACATTCAATTACGTTTACAAATATTTTAACTTGGTGCTTCCAGGAGAAAAGGGATCAACTTAAACTCCATCTGCCAGTTGGTGATGAAAGGTTGCTTAAAACAGGATATGAAGAGCTCACACATTTTAATTATGACTCCTGAAGCTCTCTATTTTAAGTAAATAAGTTATGACTCCAACATATGCAAGAACACAACAGCACAAAGTGAACATTTCTGAAATGACTACTGCTAAGAAAGGCACAAGCTGTTCTCAGGCTGGAAGCTAGCTGACAGAACTCCAGAAGTCACTCCTGCCTTTAGTCACTTCACTAGCAAATAATCTCACAATAGCAGGGCTGGACTCACAAATACAGCACTAATATTAGAACCACAATACACATTTATAAATCAAAATACCTCAGTCTCACCAATACAAGACTTTGGAGATCTGTTTTGTTTGTATGGGTTGGTGATCATTTACACTCAGTTTTCTGAAGAAAGGTGAAAAGAACAAATTTAGGATTAAGTTCTCACACTAATCTCAGGAGGACCATGGGCAGCTGTTCAGCTGAGTATTCAGATCAACTGGCTTACTGACACCACACAGCAGACCCTAGCAAGTTAATCTGGCTAATGCACAGGCTCATTTTTCCTGGCATCTGTACCTCTCTTCTAGCGTGAAGTATCTATTCCTCTGCTAAATGCAGTAACCAGCAAAGCGCTCATTCCAAAAATACAGTCCCCCTGAGCACTGGCATGGTTATCGAATGTACCCTCGGCAACTATGTCATTCCGGAGAAGGTGGAAGGAAGAAAAACACCTATCAGTTGTCAAGGAAGACGCACTGGCCCAAGACCCAATTTAACTGCCAAACAAATCCTACAGGACAGTTTTCAACCAGACCAATCAAGTGCTGAACACAAGCATGACTTTGGAAGGGTGCCATTCCAGAGGAGTGGCAGAATCCTGGAGAGGAACAGCTGTATGCCCCAAAAGAGTTCCAGAACAAAAAAGTTTATATATGATAATATATACTTACATATTATACTTTATATATATATGAGATCATAATACTTACAATATGGCCTAAGACAAGAAAGCTGACCATTTCTTCTCAGAGGAAAAGGCACAGACACTTGGAATGTTCCTTAACTGATCTGAGTTTACATCATATGCAACAGTCCTGTAACCACAACACTTAATCAAGCAAAGCTTCAATATTCATTGTTCATGAGTAAATGGGGAATTAGTAGAACAGAGGTAATACTAACAGCATGAGCTACTATGTGAGTACAGGGTTGATTATGCACATTGTATAACACCCTAATTCCCTGAATCCAGATACATATTTTGCAGGATAATTTGGTTCCAAAATTTAATATTTCAGTGGAAAAAAACCTATACATGTCTCGACTCCAGGGCACAAAACTGCAGGTTCTTGATGACACGGACAGACAAGAAATTGAGATGCCTTATTCCACAAGTTCAAAGTGATTTCTGTTTTGCAAAAGCAGGGAAAGGAATGACTGCAGATAGAGAACTATTTCTCTCTCCTCCAACAGCATTACTTGCCCTATTAAGGCAAACCACAAAGACTCCCCACTTCTTCCCAAGGGGCAAGAGCCTCAGTACTGTCCATCAGCCAGCTGTAGCTTCTATCTTCCAAACTATTTCACCAGGACCTCCTTTAGGTATAAACTAGGGACATGGTTAGTTATTAAAGTCTTTTGAAAATGTTTGGGTTTATTCTTCGGTTTTCCTAGAACTATCACAGAACTTTAAGATAGCATTCCACCAGGAAAACAGAAAAGTCTGCTGCAGATTTTAAGGCCAACTTAAATGTAAACTAGAGTGGGTGGAAGCGGGTTACAATAGATATTCTGATTTAAAAAGAAAAACATTTAATCACAGATGAAAACAAGAATATGGTTACCTCTCTAACAGAGTGCAGAAAGAGCAAAACACATTTATTTTTCCATTTATTGGCACTTATTTGAAAAATAGCATAAATATTCCACAGAAAAGAGACAAGTTGACCCACACGCAACTATTAAACCCCTCTACTGATGCATCTTTCAAAAAGACTGGAAGAGACACCAGGGGGCTCATTCTTAAGAAATAAGCAAGACTTAAAAAAACAAGTCTTGCCCTCACCACAAAAGAGTGAATGCACAGCAACTCTTTGGCACATACCTGAAATTGCAAAATGAAACTATGCCGTATTAGACAGACAGCAAACAGACATTAAACACAAGCTTGTCCATCTGCCACAGGGATGAAAGGCAGCCTGAATTTAAAAAGGAACTGCAATCAGTAAGTTGACTATTACAATAATTTAAAGAGGAATGAAATCAGAAGTAAACCATGTTATATCTTACTTGAACTGAGTAAAACTATTAAATACATTCTATTTTCATTCTACAATAAGGACATACGGAAACTGGTCATTGGTCCTCAGGTCACCAGGCCTTTGCACTCCGAGTCGTCCATTTCTAGTTTTGATGACTGCTGTCAATCAAAGCTTCATCCACGTGAATCTTTCACAGCAGAGTTCAGAGTGGGCTTTTCTCCTACTTGAGGAAGTTTCCGTACTTTTTGCACTTTATTACACATTACAAAGATTAGTGTTTAAAAATAAAACATTTTGCTTCATTATTAACCTCTCTGGGGAGAAGTCTTGAAACCACATAGTATAGACGCATACACATATACAAATGGGGACACAGCTGGGAAAGTTCAATTGCAGAACAGGAGTCAACAGCCAAAACGAGGTTGCCACTGGAAAATCTGAAACAGCTGTCTATGGTGGGGTTTGCAGATTTTTCCTCCTGTCTGGGGAATTTCAGAGTTGAGATCAGGATGCCTCAACCCACTGACTTTTCAAACACAGTACAAGAATTCTGAAACATCTCAGATTACAATATTCTAGGCCTCCAATCAGCATCTGAAGTTTTCAACAGCAGAAATAACTTGATGCCCTTGTTTGAGGAAGCAACATCAGGAGATTAAACACAGATTAAATATGTTTGATCACCTCAGCCTGTAAAAAGGCATTCAAGATTCCTCACTGTATTTGTCCAACAAAAGTCATATATGAGGACAAATACTGTCTCTTAAAATAATGCACTTCTGAAGTACTAAATACTAAAACTTCAGGATTTAATGTTTTGATCCAAACATGATTACTATTTTTCCCTATTAAAAGACCTTTAACAGAGGATCTACCACTCTAATACATCATCTAAATGGGGAAGAAAAAAAAAAACCCACAGTACAAAACCCCAGACGACCATCCACACTTAATTTGAATTTAGTCACAACAGCAGTCATGATCATGAATGAAATCCAACATATAAACTCAAGTTGACAATTCACCAACTTGTCCTTTTGACATCTATTAGAACACAGAATTGATTAACAGCCAATCATAATAGAAGACAAGAATCAATTCCCTCCACCTAGTGTTCCCCCTTTCATATGAAGAACAAAAAATATAAATATCTAACACTCGGGAAATAAAAACAAATTAGTAAGCTGCTTCATTGATTTCAAACTGAGGACAAATGTGAAAGTTATCTGTTACTACATAAGCACCACTTTGTATTAGTGAGGACACTGCCTGGTGGCTGATGGAAAGCCAAGTCTTCCACAAGCAGAATGTACACACAGTATTTGTAACTTATGCCAACAAGCCAATACTCATTGTAAATCAACAGCTTGCATACTGATGTTAGCATCAAATATGTTTGCAATTCAAATGCTTACTGTATTTTAGTAAATGTCATACAAATCACTAGAAATGTGAATTCCTCCTCAAGGAACTATTCTGGAAGTTTTCTAGAAATAATGACGTTTCTGAAAGTTCCTATGAGGAACAGAATCAGTTACACACAACAGAAAGTCTTATTGATGTCCAGCCTGTTTCTTGGTGTCCATTAGCAGACTTCTGCTTCTCAATCAATAGGTAACTTAGCCGCAAGATCTACTGGTAAAAAAGGAGATCTGGGGTCAGAAAGTGAGACTGGAGAGTCTGTGTTGGTGCCGACTTCAGCTGGTGAGTCACAGGAAGAGCCTGCACTGCTTCTGTTGTCATCAAGAGCATGTGACGACAGACTGAAAACAGAGTAACATCAAGACAGAAGAAATGAGCTACTCTTCCTGGTAAGTTTCAAATACGAGCCTCCATTCATTATAAAGCCATTTTAAAAACAAACGTACATCTTTGAAGGAACTAGCCCTATGATTTGAAATAAATCTGCAGCTACACACCTTGCAGTCACTTCCAATCAGACAGATAACATTCTGCCAATTTCCTCCTTCAGCTCACCCAGAAATGGCATACAGATTAGAAGCATCGGGCTGAGCAATTCATTGCAAGCTTTACCCCATCTCCTACAAGGTCGTGGGCTAGCATATATCCAGAGGCCTCTTTTGTAAGGAAAGCCAACGATGAACTGCACACACTTCAGTTGTACCATTCACTACATATTTCACAGGACAAAAATTATAACTATAGGTGATCTATCATCAGCAATAGCATGAAATTGTTTTTAAAAATTACCACCTCCTAAACTCAGATGCAGCAACTGAACCTGCACTGCCATGCCAACGATGAATAGGGTGTGCAAAAAGGTATGTTTTTAAAGTACCTTTAAAACATCTATTGTTGCCACTGCAATGGGCTCAAAGCTTGTGCACAGCTATGTACATTGGCCGAGAAGCAAAAACGACAAATGTACTGTGAACAACCCTGTCTTGATAGTTGTGTGGGTACACCCTATGTATTATTAACGTCTTGACTAAAATACTAAATCAAAATCCCTTGCTATTTCAAGTCATGATTTTTTATGTAGTACTTTTTATCTCCTCCCAGCAGGGAGTGTGAGACAGACTAATTTTCCTATATGACTAAGAGCAAGGGGAAAAAAGAAGAAAAAAAACCCCAATCCATCCACAAGCATTAGCATTCACATTTGATTGCAATGTGAAACTACACTCCAAAAATTGCCAGCTATGAGGTATCTTTTCCTAGACATGCTCAACTCCCATATACGTGAAGCATGTTAACAGTCAGTCCTAGAAATTGTAAAATTATAGTGAATATTACCGCCCGTTTAGTGTGATAATTTCAGTGTTTCAGAATTACGGGATGTCTGTATTGATAATAATAAAAAACTTCAAGCATGATCATAGCTAGATGAAAAAAAGAGTTGTAGCGCTTATGATGAAATTGACACAATAAATAGCACAGCATTTACCATCCCCCAAGGTCTGCCTGATGTGAAACTTCATGGGAAAGCATGTTGGTGGATCCTTGGAATAATCTTTTTGGATGATCTTCTATCTCTGTTACACCTTTGGTAAGAGATAAGAAGTGATAAAAATTATTACTCATTTAAACTAAAATCTACTTTCAATGTAATTCTACAGAGCAAACAGAATAGAGGTTCAAACTTGTTACAATAGAGTGTTATTTTATAAGCAAAACATAGACATTAAATGCTGAAATTTTAAAGGCTGTCTATTTCTTGGAAACATTTTAGTCCAAGCTTCAGGAAAGTTTAGTGCGTTATGAACTGAGGTTTAGATATCTTAGTACAGAAGATACAGATAGTATCTGTACTTAGAGTAGGGAAGAATAATCTTTTTGGTTCAGTTTATTCAGCTATCAGTTCACTGCCTAGCTCCACCAAAGTAAAGCAGCTGAGAATAAGGAAAGCTTTTTTTCCTCTTGCAATCAATAAAAACAAAGTTCAGGATTGTCACTAAACTTATATATTGACTTTGATTTCCAAATACACTAGGAAGAGAGCAAAGATATATGCTTAAACAGGCTATGACAGAACTCAGATAGAAGTATTTTAAAAGCTGTCTCAGAGCCAGAAGTGTTCTTTTACAAAGGTGAATCATGAAGATATAAAACCAGATGCAATAAAATAACCAGGAGTTAAACTTGAAGAAAAATGTAGGAAGATAAGAGAAACATTTCCCAAAAAAGCTCTAAGGTATCTATCAGGTCTCTGCATCAGTTTTTGATTTTGAAGGACGATTTTAAATCTACAGTACCTGTGTGCTTCAGTTAGCCAGGACTTTCAAAATTTTTTATTGTGAAATATACCAATAGTTGTATTTCTTGTTTTGTTAAGCAGGTTACATTAGTTTCTTATCAGATCTGTATGACTACAGCAATGGAGAGGCATAAGAACAGAACAATTATTAGTTTTACTGAACAGTAAAAGCTAATTTATCTGTTTCATCCCTACAAACAGTTCCATTTATTTGGTCATCTGTAATACTGACTATTTCTAGTCACTCTGAAGTATCAGCCCATTGAACAGAATTATGAGGAAAGCTATATGAATTATGATAAAATTAACACATTGGCATATTAGCCAAAATCAAATACTGTACCTTTTCTTTTTATTGGCCCAAGAACACTTGGTCGAATGCAGTTAATTGGACTCTGGCTTCTCCTGCTAAAAGAAGGCATATGCTATACTTATCACCATTAACAAAGGAAGCCTGAAAACACATAAAGAATCAAAAGATATTCAGATAACAAATTGCTAAATGGAAAACACTAAGAAAAGAGGCATTAAAACAGCTTATCCAAAGTCAGTCCTTTTTTTTTATTCCTGAAGAAAGACCTTAACAGAAAAAGTTTAATCACATTATTTCACATCTGGGGCAGTCTAAAAGCACATATCTAGGTACTGACTACTTCTCAGCTGACAGGCAGTACTTTGCTGAACTGTTAGGGCCTAATAAAATTTAATTGTATGCCCACATCACTCAAAACATCCCATGCAACTAAAACCAGAATCAGTAACAAACCCTAGATCTGTTTGTTTGGGTTTTTTTTCCCCTTAGAATTCGATTCAATTACTTCAGATGTGATTAAGAGCAATATAGAGACTACACTGAGAAGAGAGATGCCACAGTGCAGCCCACTTTCCCAACACTATGACATGAGAATTTTAACAAATATTTTAGAGCATTGTAAAACCTAAAGTTTCCATGAATATATTAAAGCTGTATTTGTGATCAGAAATCAAGTATGTACATAACAAATTCTGGTATTTCAAAAGCCTACTGTGAACAAGCTACACCAACTTTCTATTATTGATATGATCTGGTACTTACCTTGAAAATCGCCTTGTTGGACTTGGGCTAGGACTTGGAGGTAACCCACTGCTACTCACCAAACTTTGCAAAGATGGTGAGAAACATTGCTGAGAGTAAAACAGTTTGCGTTATTTACGTATAAACACTGTATCACACCCATATGGTAATAACTCATCTTTATTGCAGGTGAACTGATAGCAACCCACTACCAATTTAAGCAACCAATCAAATATGGCTGGGTATACTGAGATACCGCTTTTTGTTACTGAGAAAAAAAAACGGTAAAAAATTGGACAGATTCCATTTTCATGCAGAATACATGCAAGTTGACAAAGATTTATTTCACCATAGTCTGGTTAAACAGACTATGGTTCATACAATAAGAATGTATGCCCCTTCCTCTTATTCCAAGAAGGTGGCAAATAAAGAATAAGGTTTATTAATGACAGATTAACAGTTGAACAGTCCACAGAAATGCACATCCACAAGATGTGCAACTGCTAGCTGGTATTTTCTGCTTTGGGGTTTTAACTTTTTTTTTGTTTACTCTCTAGTTTCTTATTTGCAGCTGAGGTAGAATGGAGCAGGTGGCTTAATGTTTTGCTACTAATTTGGTTGAATTTATTTAGCACTACTCAAGATAAAACCATTACTACCACTTTTTGCTCACCTTCCCTATTCCTCTGGTAGGTGAAGGAGCTGGAGAAACTGGGACAAAGTCTACTTGCTTTGGCGATGATGATTTTTCAAAATCATTGTCGCTCTGTAAATAGTACATATAATTAATCTTATGAGCAAGTACCTTAACATGAAAAGGACTGATTGGTGTGGAATTGAGTAAGATTCCCAAGCTTTCCTCCATCATATTAATAATTTTTAGGTAGCCATTTATGAGCTTATGCTCAACAACAACAAAAAGCCTTAAACATTACTTGGTGAGTATCAGAACACGGAAGAAAATTTGAACAGGCAGACATCCATGCAATTTTCTTTTGACATACCAGCCCAAGGAACCTACATGTATCCTTGAACAACTGATAATTCTATGCCTTGTTAGTGTGAAAAATTGTTGCTCAAAAATAGTGATACACTAACACCTTAATTGTAGGTCAAACTATAAAAGAAAATGTTGACATGAGAGTGTCTCTAGTGTCCTGATACTGATAATAGAAACACAATTAAAGCACGAATGCATTACCAGGCTCAAGCTCTCCTCCCATGAGTGGCTCATCTGCATTGCTACTTGCACTTCTCTATAAAGAAGAAAAGAAATGTATTGTCCCAGGCCCATAGAAGAATGCATGAAGTATTCTAGTTTGCCTTAATGCTTACCTTTCACGTACTGTTTCTCTGTTCATCAAATTCATTCCTTCTTCCTAAAAGATTAGCAGATGAAAAATTAAGACCAATAAAAAAAAAGCTTTGCTACAGCAAATCAGAAAAGCTCGTTTCATTTCAACTTGGTATGTGGAAAATTTAATTCAACTCGGTCAAGCAACAATAAACTTAAGCTCTCACTACATGAAAAGGAGTGAGGGGGAGAGGATGGCAAAGAGATGTAGAAAGAGACACCATCACATAAGAAGTGCTT
The DNA here is from genome assembly GCF_000737465.1 of Haliaeetus leucocephalus. NCBI lineage: Eukaryota > Metazoa > Chordata > Aves > Accipitriformes > Accipitridae > Haliaeetus > Haliaeetus leucocephalus. The sequence goes on from NW_010972776.1 coordinate 8,931,798, forward strand.
ATGGGAGTTGGTTGTTTCTCAAGCAGCTTTTTCGTATTCGTTACTATCAAAGAGGTAGTTACAAAACTGAACAATGATAAAGTGAACCAAAAATTCTGCACATGCTAGAGTGTATTTATGAGTCTTGCATAATAGTACCTCAAAAAGTGGAAACTAGTACAGATAATCCTCAGAAGCATGGCTGGATTCTAGCTTTATTCTATGGATTAGTAACTAACTAGATACTTGTCAGAATTTCCTTTACTATACAGTGCACTGTACACAATGAATTTGGGATGTAGTGGGTTTTTTTCTAAAACATCCGTAAAATATTATTAAAACAGATCGAAGATGCAAAATTAAACAAAACATTAACACCAAGTTAAAGTACAAACTTGACTCAATCTCCTCTTCAGTAGACACCATTCCTTAAAACTAACTAAATGCTATCCAGCCTGTTGAGTGGATGAGTAGACTCACTAATTCAAGCCAGTTCAAGAATAAAAGTTCAACTAAACATCTTCACAATCTTCATCATATGTAGGAAGAGTCTTACTAACATAGTCCAACTGTGTGATTATTTGCTAAGATTTGAAAGAGATCCAGAAATAAATCACACAGATTCCCATCTTTGCCAGTAAGTATACAGTACATGGAATTTCAACTTGTGAATTTAATGATCAAACACAAATTAGGAAATGTCATTGTTCGCTTTAACATATGTATGGAACAATTATGAGCACAGAAGTATTTTCAAAAAAATTGAATTTTCAAACTTTACTTCAAGTAATATAGCAATATAGCCACAGCAGTTCATCCCCTTGCTCTCATCACATTTACATATTAATCCTAAGCTTTTTTATATTGACAAAATCAGCTCTACAACTGACTTGAGTGCTTCAGAGTCTCTTTAAGCCAGTAAATTATTTACATAATGAAAGCAAGCAGTTACTTTCTTCAGGATTACTATGCATGCACCTTAAATATCTGAGGTGTAAAGCAGAAGTGCCTTCCATCATTTCAGACATCATACTCTGAAAATGCTGAAGTATTAAATTGTTTTCTTACTTTTCATCATGTAAAAATCAAGCCTACCCATTGAAAAGTAGCAAGCTAAAAAAGGAAGTATTAAAAAAAAAAATCAAGCCTCTTCAAGACAATTTTATAAACATTCTACTGTCAAAAAGTCGACATCTAAAATGGAGGAGCCACAAGAGTTTGAGCTTGTTGATTTTAAAACTTGAGTCTTTAGACTGCGGTCTGTTGTCTGGTAGCAGTGCTATTTAAGCCTACTCAGATATTTGCCACACTCCCGCTCCCTTCCTAAGTGTTTGCTCTAGAGCCCTTCCCCCTCTGCTCATGCTGTGACAGCACAAGTACAGCAATCTGAATAAGAAAATTATACAGATGAAAAATAGCCTAGCCAGAGGAGTCCAAACTATTTTTTAGCCAGAGTGCTTCCTTATCCAGTTGATTTGCTGGCTGCACAAAAGTCTTGTGCCAACACAAGTTAAGGAACACTTTGTTATTGGGCCTGAATATTTATGCTGGCACTACTGCCAAAAACTTGGTGAAACTTCAACCTAAGGGTTTACATTAAAGGTTTCCTTTATAAAATGTCCATTTTAAGATTTCTCTTTCTGCTCAAATCTTCTTCTCACTATAAGATGCTATCTACTTCATGAAATTTAGAACTCTGCTGACAAGATACAGCCTTTAATTTTGAAAACACCTTGAAATGACAGACTGCAGCAGACTATACTACAGTGTCAAAGTAAAATCTATAGCCATTTGAAGGACATTACACATTAACTGCCAAAAAACCAACTGCCTATAAACAATATCAAATTTAAAAAAAAATTAGAATCTATGCTTACCTGTTTGATCTGATGAAGACGGCTGCTAGGAATACGGATGGGAGATGATGGCACAAACTGCAAAACAAAGCCACGTACAATTGAAACACACTTAGAAACTACAGAAGGAGGAAGGGAAAGGTGCAGGAATGTTAGTAACCACTCTATAGTGTTATCCCAAACTAAAAAAAAAAAGTAAATTAAAAAACCCAAACCATTTATAACATTCTCAGTACATATAAACTACATTAATTACTTGCAAGAACATATTATGCATTTCCATATTATAGTGCTTTGTATGCTCATAGATGCTAATTTGTATCAGCCTGGCTTTCACTTCATTTCCAGGCAACTAGAATTCACAGCCTTTTCTACTACAGAATGAAGCTGCTTTTAACTAGCACGCTGCCACCCTTAATACATATGGTTGCATAAATATTTTCATTTAAGTGATCCAGAAGGCTCCCAAATAGATCCTTTAAAAATACAAAGCCAAACAAACACATTGTGCAAAAAGGTTTCTGGATTGTTGTCTGCCTATAAACGAGTACTTTGACAGGTGAAAACAATCAGCTATTAGAAGGCTAACAAAGAATTAAATACCTTCCTTATGGTTTCTCAAGAGCTTCACCAATTCAGGTGAAATTGGAGAGGATGTCACTAAAGATGGTCTTCTGTTAATTTTGTCAGTTTTGCATCAAGATCTCAGTGGAATACCATGATCTAAAACTGTATATTCAAACCCAAGTCATTAAAAGTGATTATTTACTCAAAATATAATTTCCTTTACCATCCCTCAAATGTTTGACCCTCAGTTGACTTCTGTCATAATCCATTCAGGGATCAAAAATTCAAAGCTAAAACTTGGAATAGAGGTTTAACTTCTCCTCTGTAAGCTGGCAATCCCTCTGAAAAACAAGGTGTCTTTTTAAAATGGATGTGCATTCAGCATGTAAGGTTTGCATTATTACTTAGTGTTTATATACTTTATGCGGCATGAGGCTTCACAAAACATTACTACAGCTCTTCATCATGCTAAAGTTGGAGAACTAACAAACATTCAGTTAACCATTTACTGCACCATCTTCTAATCAATGCCATGGAGAACACAAAGATTTTGCTGTCTTAAACAAAAGGTTATGGTAAGTTATCACAGACTATTAATGCTTCATATATGCAGAATCCTCCTTCTAAAAACAACCAAAAAAACAAAACAACAAAACTAAAAAAACCATCAAGACATCACACCCTTCTTCTCACAAAAGATATTAGCCTATCAGACTCACAGAGAGGATATCTAATGTTTGTGCCAGAATATCCTGGTTTCAGCTGGGATAGAGTTAATTTTCTTCTTAGAAGCTGGTATAGTGTTACGTTTTGGATTCAATATGACAATAACATTGATAACACACTGATGTTTTCAGTTGTTGCTAAGTAGTGTTTAGACCAAGTCAAGGGTTTTTCAGCTTCTCATGCCCAGCCAGCAAGAAGGCTGGAGGGGCACAAGAAGTTGGGAGGGGACACAGCCAGGGCAGCTGACCCAAACTGGCCAAAGGAACATTCCATACCATGTGATGTCATGCCCAGTATATAAACTGGGGGGAGTTGGCCGGGGTGGGCCAAAATGCTGCTTGGGAACTAACTGAGCATCAGTCGGCGAGTGGTGAGCAATTGCATTGTGCATCATTTGTTTTGTATACTCCAATTCTTTTACTATTTTTATTGTCATTCTATTATTGTTATCATCATAATTATTATTTTCTTCCTTTCTGTCCTATTAAACTGTTCTTATCTCAACCTACGAGTTATACTTCTTTCCTGCCCGCCCCCCGATTCTCTCCCCTATCCCACTGGGTTGGGGGGAAGTGAGTGAGCGGCTGCGTGGTGCTTAGCTGCTGACTGGGGTTAAACCACGACACAGAATTTAGTCATTGTAATATATGCTACTAAAGTCTAACAGCTATAATGTCTTGATTTGCTGCTACTTAAGTCCAGTTTAGGTTCGCTTTACTATTATACTGGGCTCCCAAAAATCCTGTGCACCTAATAAAAATTCCTCCAAGCTGTACCAGCCAATGTGGACCTTGAGTTGACCTTGATTCTCACACAGAGAAAAGGATTTAGACAATAGTACATTCCTGCCTATTCACTCTGTCATTCCACAGTAGAAATGCATTTGTTCCACTCATTATATTTTAATTTTATGACTGTGATCCACATGCTTTAAGGTTTGACATTAATAGAATATATACAAAACCAGTGGCTCACAGTGTAAAATAAAAATTACAGAAAGACAGTTTAAGTGTTCCTCTGCAGGATCTAATGCACTAACTAAACCCACTAACTCTGAGGATCCTACATCTTGTTTCCAACAAGTCATGATCCTTGCTTCGTCAGTGCTTAAAACTCACTTTTTCCCTGTTTGTAGTGCTTTGATCTAATTCTTGTGAAAAGAACCCTCAGTCAGTTTTAAAGGATACTTGCTAAAGCAGATTGAACACATTTGTTAAAATCATACTATTCAAATCCCCAATGTTTTAAGAGAGCACAAAGCTCAGTAAAAAACATTACAAATTATTAGACTATCACATGGAAGAGAAACACCTTTCCTTTTCCCCCTTCTCCAGCATGTTAGATTAACCTTCTTCACTAAAGGTAAAGTTTCAGAAGTGCCAGTCTGGCAGGCAGCACAGCCAAAGTAAGCAGTCACCTGCCCCTGGTGCCTCTGCCCTTCCATTGCTGTCCCTGCAGTGCCCCCTGTCTTCTGCCAGCGCAGGCCTTTGTGGGGCCACACCATGAACCCTAATAGGGAATTTACCCAGCTTAAAATAAATAAAATTTTAAAAAATCAACTTCTGCTGAAATAGCACCTAAACAGCTAACCACAGACTAAAATGTTTGGCTTAAATAACAAAAAAAAACCCCAACCACACAAACAAAACAAAAACCACCAAAACATTTACACAATAGATGCCACTGATACCTTCTGGAAGGAAATAAACAGCAGATACTGAGCCTAGCTAACCCTTCCTTGGCAATTACATGTAGTGTCAGAAAATTGCAGATTAAGACCCAGCCAAAATGGCATAGCTGCCACTGTAGTCATCACTATAAAAGACTTGGAATCTGAGACTTGGACAAGCTACTCAAAAAAGAAAAGATTTTAGAATTCAGCTGAGCAACCAAAACAGCCCTGAAGATGGAGCTACATAGAGTATGACCTTCAGTTATCAAAGCATTTTAGCAATTCCCACTGTTCCCATGACAGTGAACACAACCCAGATTAGACAAATGCTAATAAATTTTTTCCCCCAGTCTAGCAAAACATGAAATTTTAGTTGTACTTATACTACTAAATTAACAAATTAAATTCAGTTACCTAGTGAATCTTTTCACCCTCTTTATAAGAGCTTACACTGCAATAAAACTTGGATTAGTTTTCCTAAATACAAAAAAGTGGGTTTTGAAGTACACTTTATCACCTATTGATTCTAAAATTTAATTTACCAAAGTAGATGTCTTCTCACTCCTTAGAAAATCTCTAAACATCATAAACCTATGCTTATTTCTTTGCTATAGAAAGAATACCAGGTGAGGTTGCTTAGGGTCCTTAATGCTGAAAGTTTAATTATTTTCACAGAATCATTTATCTATGGATGATCCTGGTTTAAGAACACAGAAGGATGAGATAATCTCTAAGCTTCTTTCCAATTCCATTCTCCCTGTCATCTTCAACAGAACCATTACCCAGACCATAATTCAAAGAAATATTTCAAAGTGGACGAGGCACTGATCTAGCAGTCAATGTAGCACTTGATTTTTAGCATAAGTAAAATTTCAACTGTATTTTGTCAGCACCTGGTCTGCTGGGAGTGAAGAAGAAAGTTAACTTTCAGGATGCTTTTTAATTACCTTAAAGTGAGGTGAAGTGGTTAAGAACATCACCCCATGAAGATGGGAACACTGGTTCAGTCCAGAAGATTGCAACTTCTATTAGGGGCAGCCAGAAGAGCTAGCCCATCAGTGAACTAGCTCCTACTTCCCAGAAAATTCCAGGCAACGCACCCTAAACTAGCATCTTTTTTTGCCCAACAATCGAGGATCTTTAAGAAGTAGACACAATAAACTCAGCTTCCACCTTTGTTTGTTTCTCCTTTCATCTGACCATATGCATAAACAAATTTACCCTATGCTGCCACCCTAAAAATATATACGAAGAAAGAGACTGTTGTTCAAAGAAATCTATACCATGATACATTCTATCAGGTTTTACATCCTAGCAGGAGAAAGCCTTTTACACCAATTTTCCTAGACTTTTACATAAGTATCCCGGTTCTGTTACAGATGCAAAGTAGTTGTCTGTCTTGATTTTAAAACAGAATTTTAGCTAAGGGGCATCAGTCAAGAAAACAGTAGAGTAGTATTCTACAACCATTAACATGGGGCTAACAAATTATTTCTAAAGCATCTTCAAAAGGTAGCTAAGAAAAACAGGATAATTGCTGTTAGCATTACTGGGACTTTTTTTAATATACCTAAAAAGAAAACTTCTGCTACTCCCCTCCCATCCCAACATAGCTTGATTTTTTCCAAAACACTAATAATCAGCTGAATGCAGCTGGATATAATCTTGTGTCTATCTGTTTCTTAAGGCTGTCTTAGGGGAAAAAGTTATATTTTGGTTACATGAAAGTGACCAAAAATTCCTTTAGGTTAGAGGAAATAGCTATCCCATGTACCCTAACCCTTTAAGGGTTAGCAAACCATGCTGTCTATGTGATCCTGTGCAGGTGTTCTAAATCAGTCAAAAATCACACCCTTCTACCACAATTTGTAGGACACTAAACCACAAGATATGCAGTATTTTCTCTGGGTTGAAGCACCATGGGTTTAGATTAATATTTTAAAAATTCAGATTTGGGGAACTGTAATAACAGCAGTCTGACAAAAGTTGAAATAATGAATGAGCGTCTCTAAGAGATATGGAATCATTCATTCTGAAAGTCTCAAGATTCATGTTCTATCAGCCAGTTCTATCTTGTTCTATCAGTTGTTGATTACAACAGTCTATTTTGCCATTACCATATAAAAGACAATTTAAGATCAGAACATCGCTGCCTTTTAAGCACCAGAAATTATTAACACATTGATTGCTGAACAACAATACATCTACATAATTAGTTTTCCTTGCAAACTACCTTTCTTACTCTACCTTAGAACATCTGCTTGCATTTTATAAACGAAGTTATGATCACAATGAAATATAAGTACTCTCCAAGGTCAAATGGTCTATAAATAACATTTCACTATAGCTGCAGCGTATTAATGTCACAGTCTAGAGCCTTGTTTCTGAGAACATGTGGTATTAGTTTCACAGACTACAATCTCATTTTCTTCTTTAATCCTGTTTGCACACTTCTGCTTTGGACCTAATGCAGTTGGTCTAATAGTTTTCTTACCAGACTATGACGATTCATAACTGTGGTACTGTTCCTGCGGGTTCGCAAAACGTTAGCCTGGAACACCTGTGAATTATCGCTGTGAAAAGAAACACTTGTCAAATGCAAACGCCATTTCCTTCCTATCAAAAAGTACCTCTTAATATAAGCTCAGTTTCAAATGCTATGACAGCTATTATTTCAAGCCAAAGCACTCCAGAGACAGGTATGTAAGAACTTTTTTAGTTTGTTGGCAGAGAATGGAAACCAAATTGCTCTTCCCCCAAGTCCCAGCTACTTCAAGTAATGATTTTAATTAATCATATCGAGTCTTCAGAATAACTGAAAATTGTTAAGACTGATCATTTCCGTGGGAATTTATCATGTTTGGAATGGCTGCAGCTTGCATATTGCTTTGAACATCATTCAACAGAACAAATTTATAAATGGCATATAGCCAGTAACTGAAACCAGCTTCAATGCCACAGATAAAAACAGAATAAGATTTATCAAGATAGTGGTTTTTTATCACTACAAACATCTAATAAGTTCTGAACTTTTTTCCAGAGGAGGTTAAATTAAACATACAGTAAAACCAGTTTTTAAAGCCCTAAGACTTTTCACCACAGTCACACTTCTAACTAGGAGGCAGCACATCCATTTAAGTAACACAGGATTATAGATATAAAATGAGCTCCCTTCTCAAGGCAACTTTAGTTCTATTGATTTCTAAAGCAAGTTTCACTGGTCATCACTAGTGTTATCAACAGCCATTGATCAGCACTTAGTGAATGTGACTGCAGAAATTAATTTTTATGGTCAGTAGAATAAAAATTTTGAGACACTATCCTACAATCCCCATGCCTAAAAACCACCAAGGAACTGCATAGGCAAACAGATCCAAATATAAGACTGTAATTAGATCCAAATTACAAGAAGTTGCTGGATTGTATCTTTTTGTTTCAGCTGCTAATTTGGGATGAACGAAAGCACTACACAAATACAATTTCTTAAAACTAATCTGACCAATAGTAATACCTTGTTCTAAAGACTGATAATCATAATGCACTTTCAAGACACATCACTATCAGAATCCTCCAGTTTAAAATGCACCTGTTAGACACATAAGTTTTAGACAGCTTTTACCTAGCTGTAAATAAAAAATAAACAAAGCTTATATTGTGAAATAAAAGCCAGTAGCAATTGGCATAAGCACTGTGCTTTTCGCTAAGAAGAATGCATTGACTCTCTTTCTCTAAAACATCAAGTACAAATGACCAGACATCATTTACAGTTTTCAGAGAAGTTTCACTCCGTTTACACCCACAAGAGATCAAACAGTTGCCATTTGATAGGAGGTGGAACAGGAGAAATTTAAGGGATCCATGATGTGATGTTTAGAGATGAGATTTACTAGCCCAGGCCAACAGCTACAACTTCTCTTTCGTGTAAATGTACTGGTTGGTATGCAAACACAACACAAGCAGTACATCCTGAAATCCAGGGTCTGAATGGAGAAAACAGGTTGGAACGATTCTGTAACACATTACCATAGGCTGAATCCAATATTCAGTGCTAAGAGAAGAGAAGAGAGGGAGAGAAAATAAACCCTACAACATCCTTACCTTTGATCTCCCTTGCAAAAACACCAGAGCTGGTCAGATCTCAGACTTACCTTTCACAGAAAATTCTTAAAGTTCCCATTAAAAAACAATTTTATTTGGCATGTAAACAAGAATCAAAAGTTCTGTGAAAGGTAACTTCTATGATCTAAAATATTCCACTTAAAAATTTTCTCTGGCTTTTATGGTAACTCATTCTCCAAGCTCCTTACTAAATCTGTTAACGAAGAAGTCAAAACAGGAGGCAGAGTAGAAAAAGCAAGCTGTTCAAGAGCAAGAGCTTTTGTTTCAGTTTCCCCAACAAAGCCATTCTGGGAAAAACTGAAGATTCTTGCCAAGAGCTGCAATCTTGCAAAAACAGTATTCTGCTGGAAAATTCCTAACTAACAGGCAAACCACTGCAAGTACCTCAAATTAGTTCAATGGCATTTCAGTTTAATTTGTATAAACACCTAATGTATAGTGTATGCAGTTTCAATGCAAGAGCTCAGGCTTACCCTTCTGCCTGCCCAAACCCTGAATTAAATCATTTGTTTACAGCATGGTTATGGGATGCCTTTTTTTTTTTTTCTTAAATAGTCAAGGGTCTCACTGTTTGTAAGAAACAACTTATAAAAGGCTGAGATCATAAAAACATCTTGTCTCAGTTACATAATTAGTTTACCTGTTCAGAAATGTCCCTGAGGAACAACTGCCATTCACAATACTTCTGTACTGCATGGAAATGTAAACTGATAGTTGTTTCATTATGATTATGTAAAAGAATCACAATTATGTTTACTTAACATTAAATCATGAGTGAATAGGCAAGAATTAGTACTTCCTCTGAACTGTAATGTACCCTTAAGCATTTTGGTACAAAAGTTTTATGAGATTTGTTCGTCACCTGGTATCTAGTTCCTTACAGAAACATGAAGTTTTTAAAAAAAAAAACACAAACAAACCAGAAAGGACTTATGTATCATACTATGTTTTATAAAGTTTTTTGTCAACATGCTCTCCCAAACTGCAGGCATACTACTAGTAGCAGCACATGGACCACCATGAATTTAGATGGTAGCCACTCCACGTAGCAGATGGGGGCATCTCCCAACTTCACGACAGCCCAGAGGAGGCAAGAAAGAGCACTTTGAGTTATAAACTTGCCCAAACACAAAACTGTACAAGAGACCACGCATATCTGAGAGCTTTCCCCCTAGCCCTTGCCTAGGACTGCCACTGCCTCTGCCTTGTCAGCTGAAGAGAGCTAGACTGGAACACAGGGCAAACGCCCAACCCCCCTTGCAAACACCACCTGCCACAGGCTGAGGGCAATACCCAAGCAACACCTTGTGTTTCTCCCCCTATTACAAACTAACAAAATTAGTATAATCCAGGAAAACTCCAGGGCAACTGATGCATTATTTACACAAAATGTAAAGCTTCTGTATCTTTCAAGGTCCCATGACATTATCTTCTTCACCGAATTCGCCTGATTGTTCCGAAAGCATTTACTGTTGTAATCACACACAGCACAGTGATGTCCTTTTTGCTCGAACCTGAACCCTTACAGAAATCACCGAGATTGCTACTTTATCTATAACAACAGCCACAACCTTGGCGCTGCGTACTGTACGTTTCTCAGCTACACAACACGCAGCAGACCTGGATGGAAACAAACAGAGCGTTTTAATAAAGCTACAGCACGTCCACCCAGGCTCTCTTGCACCCCTCCGCACCTCGAGGGCTGCCTTCCCTCAACCCCTCCCCGCGTGGGACACCGCTCAGGAGCCCACGTTTCCCCGCACGCCCACGGCTCCCCAAAACATCACCCACCGCTTCGCGCCGCGGGACGGGCTCGGTGAGGAGCTCACCTCCCGGGCCCGGCCCGGATAAACACGGAGCAACCCCCGGGGCTACACCCAGGGGCGGCCGCGGACCCCGCTCCCGACCCGGCAGCGGCGGCCAAACCCCGGCGTCCCGGCAGCCTGGACGGGGGCGGGCCCCGCTG
>NW_010972776.1:8942834-8946760 GCF_000737465.1 Haliaeetus leucocephalus
CCCGCGGCGGCAGGGCGCATGCGCAACAGCGTCCCCGCCGCCGTCGGGGCTGGGGCTAGCGGCGGGGCGGCCCGGTTCCCCGGGGCTCTTTGCCGCCGGGCTTGCGGGCAGCCGGGTGTGCGGAGGGGTGCGGGTTTTGGTGCTGCCGTTCCCGCCGAGCTTCTCAGGCGAGGCCAACCCAAAATCACTGGGAGACATGAGGCGGGAGGGAAAGGCACGGCCTCCGCCGCTGAGGTGAGGTGGCCGAGCGGCGGGCGCGGCCTGCCAGCGGGACTGCCCGCCGGGGGCGGGGTGCCGGGGCTCCCTTGTGCCTGGAGACGTACAGCCGCGACTCCAAGAGGTGAGAAAGCTTAAAAACGCCCTTGGCCCCCCGCCCCGGGGGTCGCCTGGCCCGGCTGCTGCGTGTGGGAGACCCCAGGCCGGTGGCTTGGCCCAGACCGCCCCCCGCTACGGTTACATGCGTGGAGCTCGGCTCTGAGGCACAGGTACTCAGTGCTATAGAAGACTTCTGTACCCTTATTTTTCTACGCCATAGCAGTTTCTGTCAAACCCAACCTAAACATTTGTGTAGAGAGCAATTCTGCCCTCGTGCACTTACTGTCTTAAGTGTCAACATCAATACTTACCTGTTGCCACGTACCCATCCATCTAACTGTAGTGAAATCAGTTTATCTAACTGTAGCTAGATATTTACAGCTCAGATGTAAATATTTTAGGTGCCTAAAGTGTGTTTGTTAGTACTCTCTTGCTAAGTGCTACAGTGCTGACCTTTAAATATCGAAAACTAAGCATCTGAGTTAATACCCAACCATTGTCACTTCTCAGAAATACAGCTGATGGTTCTTTGCAGGCCCAGACATCTCTTCATCAGCTTATATTCCAGGTGAGATTTTCAAGCCGTCTTTAAGAACAAAAATAACCAGAGAAGAACGGTAGATAATAGATAGCTAAAACATTTTTTTCACGGGTCACATGCTTACTAATTTGTCTAAGGCTGATGGCATTTTGTAACTTCGAGTGGCTGTGTTTATTTCACACACGAGGATATTTCCCTGATACTATCAAATATCTCCCACATCATCATTCACACCGTAACTTTATGCCCACCAGTCCCTCTGTATGACAGTACCCACCTAGCTCATTCTCCCAGCCTCCTACAATTTGAATCTCCATCCTTCACCTGTAACCTCCCAAGGCTCTGTTTAACATATTCTCCCCTTTCTTAATCCCTGTTGCCATGGTCATTTGTGCTGTTTCTCTAATTCAGGTCTTTGTCGTTTCCTCATTTCCATCTTTTACCTCATTCTATTCCATAGCACGCTGTCTCACAGCCACAACTCCTTTTCTCTGCCTCAATACCCTCCTTCGGCCTTTGAGGGTCACCTTGACAGTCCCTACTTTCTCTTGTATATATAGCCCCATTAAGGTTCTCTTGGCTATAGTAAACCCTGGGCGGGTAGTAAGTTGATGTGTCAGTTCCTGGCACTGAAAAATTTGAGTATGTGAAGCAGATGTTTTTTGAGCTCTTGGCCACGTTTCGGATATTGTTGACTTTTTCCTTAACGGTATCCTGGTACATAGCATTTAAAGCTTTTTGCTGTCCGTCATGGCAAGGACATGTTATAATAACTCTACAATAATAATAGATAGTAAAATCCACATAGCTTGGTGATGTAGTCAGATTTTGCAGGTGGCTTTTGTATTACCAGAGCCAACATACATGTGGGTCGATTTCCGTTCAGGGCTAGGAGTTTTGCTAGATACCGTCACTTGAATTGCCTTTTGGGCACTCTCCAGCTGTCGTACGAAATGCTTGTGCTGAAGCGCTAGACAAGGAGAATGGTGCAGGTTTATTAAAGCTCAAAATTGTGGCCTTGCTTTTAGTGAATGGTGGCAGTGAGAGGTGGTAAACAGCCTTTTCCTTTTGCAGCAACAGATCTTAATTTTCCCCTAATGATAAGAAATCAAGCAAAATAGAGTTTTAGGTTATTTACCTTGTTTATCTTTGGAGGAGATGGCCATTCTGTATCATCTCGCAAAAAGGCGTCATTGCTGGCTGCGATATATCATAGTGTAAGCACTGGCACAGGACTGTGAATGTAATACAAGACAAGGAATTTTGTCTCCAGGTTTTTCAATATAAATACATACTGAAAAATCCTGAAAATATTTAAAATGTAATCGTGGGCCTGTTAAATCCTTTCAGGTACCTAACTGTCGTGTTTTAACCCCAGCTGGCAACTAAGCACCACACAGCCGCTCGCTCACTCCCCCCCACCCAGTGGGATGGGGGACAGAATTGGGAAAAAGTAAAACTTGTGGGTTGAGATAAAGACAGTTTAATAGGACAGAAAAGGAAGGGGAAACATTATTTATAATAATAGAATATACAAAACAACTGAGGCACAATACAATTGCTCACCACCTGCTGACCGATGCCCAGCCAATCTCCAAGCCATGGTGCCCCCGGCCAACTCCCCCAGTTTATATACTGGGCATGACATCATATGGTATGGAATACCCCTTTGGCTCATTTTGGGTCAGATGTCCGTTCTGTGTCCCCTCCCAGTTTCTTGTGCACCCCCAGCCTCTGCTGGCAGGGCAGTATGAGAAGCTGAAAAGTCCTTGACTTAGCATAAACACTGCTTAGCAACAGCTGAAAACATCAGCGTGTTATCAACATTCTTCTCACATTAAATCCAAAACACAGCACTGTACCAGCTACTAAGAAGAAAATTAACTTTATTCCAGCCGAAACCAGGACACTAGTAGTGTCAGCATAACGCAAGAAATGTGAGCATCAACAAAAACAGCTGATGAGACATAACGCACCGTCTCTGAAAGTAGAAAAATGGAATACACTCGAGTTGGTCTTGATTAGCAAAAAATGCAAGGAGGTACCATAACGAAGAGCAACCTATATAAGCAATAGTTGTACTCGCTTATCTAGGAACATCTACCGTTGATCATTTTGAAGCAAGAGAGTAATTCGTATAGCCGTGTTCTCACTTACGAAAGTTGAAATGATGAAAAGTCCTAACTTTTCCATCTTAACTGTTTCTGTATCTAGCACTCTGGAAAAAGAATTGCTGTTTCCCAGGAGAAAATGAAAACCTTTATAAGTTTGGTGCTGGTAAAGACCCTGAAGACCCCCTGCATGTAGGAGACAAATGTGTGTGTTGTAATTGTTATTACAGAAAATAAAAATCAGTGAGCACAAACTTAGATACTTTGATCTCTTGGTAACAGTCGGTCCAAAACCGAAACGCAGCCAAGAACTAGAATGACGCGTCTCATAACGAACTTTACGCCAGTTTTCGGAAAACGGCGTGGAGGCTCGCATTCTCGCGGCTCGCTAAAAACGCAGTGCGTTCTTCAGCAGCAAAACCAAACTGGGAGAAAACGCCGGGAAAGGCCGCGTGATGGAAGCTGAAGAGAGGGACGCTCACCCCGTGGGCCAGACCGGGGAGGGCACGACCCCAGCCCGTTGCCCGGCCCGTTAAGAGCACACCGAGGCTCGTTCTGGCCGCCGCGGGACTCGAACCGGCGCGTCCGCCCCGCCGGGCCCCGCCCCCGCCGGGCCCGTCTCGGCGCCCATTGTAGCGTTTCAAAACACACGCCCTGCCCCGCCGGCCAGTCAGCGCGCGCTCCCGCGCCGAAGCCTGTCGGGAGTCCGGACGCAGCCGAGGCTGCCGCTCGGGCCCGATGCCGGTCTCGTCGGCATGCGCGGTGGCGGGATGCGGTTGCAGGGCGCATGCGCCGTGGAAGGCGGGCAGCTTTGCCTCCGCCCGCTTTCCCGCGCCTGCGCGCTGGGCGGCGGGCGCGGGGGGGTGTCCGGGCCGAGGCGCTCGCTCCCCTGTGGAGGCGGCGGCACCGGCACCGGCAGCGGCATCGTCGAGCTCGTCGGTCGGCGAGCGCGGGTGGGG
>NW_010972776.1:8946927-8947155 GCF_000737465.1 Haliaeetus leucocephalus
TGCGGCCGCCGGCAGTGAATGGGCGTCGCGGCGGAGCGGGAGGAGCCGGAGCCGCCGCCGGAGCCGCCGCCGCGATGGCTCAGGAGAAAATGGAGCTGGACCTGGAGCTGCCGCCGGGGAGCGCCGCGGCCCCGAGCGACGGGGGCGGCCTGAGGCGATCGAACAGCGCCCCCCTCATCCACGGGCTCAGGTGAGCGCCGCCCGGCCCGGCCCGGCCCGGCCCGCGGC
>NW_010972776.1:8947235-9002633 GCF_000737465.1 Haliaeetus leucocephalus
GCACGGGCCGGGCCTCCGCCGCAGCCCCCCGCGCTCTCGGAGCGTGCCGAGCCCCGCTGCCGGGCCGGGCTCGGTGCGGGCCCCCCGCTCTCCCTGCGCCGTGGCTGGGGCGCGGTGCAGGCCTCTGAAACGTGCGGCGTGTTGCTCGGCGCGGGGCTCGAGTCAAGGCGGCGAGTTACTTGGTGTAACTGCGGAGCCGCCCTGTGCGGACCCCCGCAGGCTGGCCGGAGGAGAGAGCTGGCTGGGCTGCCTCCGGGAACGTGGTGCTTCTGAAATAAGACGGATGTTTCCAGTGCACTGGAGACTGGGCTGTGTAGTTTTAAGTAAAGCACGCCTTAGGAAGTTATTCATAAAACTTTTTTTTTTCCCCCCCTCCCCTCCAGTGACAACTCGCAGGTCTTTCAGCCTTACGTGTTGCGAACTCGCAGGAACAGTACAACAGTTATGAGCCGCCACAGTATGGTAAGGAATCTTAAGCATGTTCTGTTTACACCTAACAAGAAATAATTGGGCTGGAGAAATGAAGTTAGACTTGATTTGTATGTGCACTAAGCATCCTAGCAAGGTTCCAGGCTGCAGAATATGCATTTTTTCACCTGTAACTGCAACCTGCCATGAAATAATACTGGTATATTAACTGTATGTCCCCAAGAAGACAACAGGAGCTGAAGCTGTGTGTGATTCCCAGTATTAAGTACAGCCTGAAAGTTAATTTGGACCTGATCATGGGTTGGAAGGGAAAATTGCTGTCACAAGTAAAAGTCTTGTAAGGGTGTTTTATTTGTTGTAAAAATAGAAGAGAGACTCACAAGTCTTCGTTGACCTGTTTGTTTGACGTGGCCGCTCTTGTCACAATGTTGAATGCTAGACATCAGAAAATCATTTAAAGAAGGGGAATTCATTTGCTGGGTGATATTCTTCCCTCTGCTATGTAAGTCTGGCAGCATACAGTACTGCGGTTGTTTAACTTTTCAAAGATGTTGCGTTTCTTTTTTTTCACCCTTCCCTTGTCAACTCAGGGATCTATATGCTCTTTTTCACTAAAATTTTTCTTTCTCATTAGAGCATAGTGAAGATTATGTGTTGCTTTCCTCAAAACCCGTAGAGCTTAAAAGTCCTGAAAGAGGTTTCTTCTATGTCTTCTGTTCAGAAAAAGTGAGATGGAATTTTAGTTTAAAATCTTCTGTCATGAGATTTCTTAAAAGTAAGGATCCAAAATTTTGAAACTCAAATCAGTAGGTGTTACAGTAGACACATGGGCATCTAGAGTGGGAACTGTTGGCCCATATGTATGTGGTGGTAGCCAAAGTTCCAGAGCAATTAGATGCATAAAACTATATGCAATTGACAAATCGCAAAAGTAAAGTTTTGGGGAGTGTTGTTCAAGGCTGAGCTGAAACATTGATATTTCTCCTTTATAATAGCCAACTGGTTGAATAAGTTAGAACAGGAGTTTGTCATCTTACTTTAGGCAGTAGGGAATTGTATAACATTTATAGTTCCATTTATAATACCTCACTTGTCTAAATGGCATATATAGCTATTTGTGTATTTGAGATGGTAAGCAGTGTCTGCTTGCAAGTCTGAGATCTATGCCACTTGCTGAGTGACAGAATGAATTTGTAAGTGGTAAAACAAGTCTTTTCTCTTGAAGGTCAGTGTTTTCTTTTTGCAACATTATTTGAGTCATCTGCGTGTAGTTGTACAGCTCATTTTTAATTCACTAAGAATGTAGGTGATGGTAAATAGGATGCATGCAAGCTGTTGATGTGTGATTTAATCATATTGGCTGTCACTTTTTTCAGTTGTTGTCATCATCTCCTATTCGTATTCCTAGTAGCCGACTTCATCAGATCAGAAGGGTAAGTGTAGTTTTTATCTGTATATTTAGTAACAGAATGAAAAGTATTATATAATATTGAAGTATGTACCTAATGGGAGTTTCTTTCCTGTTGAGTTTTTCAAGTACTAGAGGAAACAGAGTCTTTTTTAAGACTTAATTTCAACAAGGAAGTGTCCTTGCAAGTCTTATCGTTGTTGTGTTTAAAGTACTTTGCATTTTTGAAGTGTTTTTTCATTCAAGAGAAATGGTGAGCTGGGCTGGTAGCAACCTCTTCTTTCTGGAGTGGTCCTACTGTTCATATTTCAAGTCTAATAGCAAATGATTGAATCACGAGTGTTATTGCAAGTACCTGTGATGAATCAAACATTATGGGAAAACTTATGACATTTATCTCCTGCAGGAGGAAGGAGTGGATTTAATGAACAGAGAAGCAGCACACGAAAGGTGAGTGTTACTGAAACAAGATGATAAAATAGCCAGAGTTATCCTCTTTGTAGCTACTGATGGGATTTTTTGTATTCTAGGGAAGTGCAAACAGCAATGCAGATAAGCCAGTCATGGGAGGAAAGCTTGAGCCTGGTAATCTCTTTATAGATGTTTCCTATTTAATTCTCCTTTTACACTCAGCTGATGAATTTAAGGGAAAGAGAGGAGTTAACTGTGAAAATCATTTATGAAGAACTTAAGTTCATCTGCTTTGGCTGTTTTGTGCATTTGGCCCGATGACCTTTCATTAGAAGGTTGTGCCTTGGATTCTAAGGTAATGTTCTGTGCCAGTGTTAAGTCTGAAACCTTGTATTTACAGAGCGACAATGACTTGGACAAGTCTGAGAAATCTTCCTCCCCAAAGAGAATAGACTTCATTCCAGTTTCTCCTGCACCTTCACCAACAAGAGGGATAGGAAAGGTAGGATAAGTGGAATACCAAAATGAGAGAAGATTTTAGAATTTGAGACCAAGGTGAACTGTGAAGATGTGTAACTTCACAAATTGTTTGATAGTTTAAAAAAAAAAAAATCACAACCAAACAACAACCCCAACTCCCCCAAACCCACATTTTGTTGGTTTCTAAGAATCGGATGCTTGCCATCTTTATAGCCTGCACAGTTTAAGCAGTGTGCCAGTTCTGTCACACTGAATATTTTCAGTTGCTGCTCTTTGTGTGGTGTTTGGATGAGTTAGGGTTCTGGTTCCAGGGAAGCTGGAGGTCATTAGGGTAATCAGATTTGGACATGATCTTCAGCTGTGTAATTGGGGGATTGCTGGGGAAGAAGCACCAAAATTGCAATGTTTTGTATGTGTAAGGTAAAAGTGTAGGCAATCTGTGTGGTGAGGAGGATGAAAATACATCCATCGGTTATGGAAAGGGAGGCATAAACTCACTGTGAAGGACTTGAGCGTGCTGAACTTGCACTGAAGACTGATGGCAGATGCTGGAGAAAGGGAAGAGGTGGATAAACTACTTTTTCCAGTGAGGACTGGAGAACTGAAATGTAGCACAGAGAAACTGGCAACTGGGTTTAAAGATGGGCTGTGTGACCTTGTTTTCACCCTCTTTTGTGGTTGTGCTTTTGTACTGTTACTATTTTATTGCATGCCTCTTAACCAGTATTGATGCACAGAGCAGCCACATACTAGTGCTGGGTAAATGTGTTCCTAGTATAACACTGATGCTGACAGCTGGTCCCGTACCTTTGGAATCACGGCTGTAAAGCAGTAGTAGATAACTTGACAGAAACATTTTTGTGCTTCGCTATGGGCATTCATGGGCTAAGCTTAGATTAGCTGCAGGACCACAGGGCTAAATACTCTGTTCTACTCTGGAGTATTGTGTTAAATTTTCAAGTCGGATGTATTTTGAGTAAACTCAACTTGTTTAACAAGCTCCTTGAAAGAAGTAAGCCCTGAGTACTGTACTGCTGCTTCTAAATGTAACAGGTAGAACAGAAACAACTGTCTTATTGAGAAAACAGTGTCTATTTCAATTTCAGATTTCTTGTGGGTTTGAATTTTAGGTTAATCTGAGCAGTATTGCATTAGCCAGTGTATTTTTGCAAGTTAAGTTTTAATGCTTCTAAGATTGTATTTGATTATCTCTGCCTTATTCTGTTACTAGCTTTTCTTTAGCTGGGGATGTTTTGTTTGGAGGGTGGGGTGAAACACCTGAGTATTTAAAAGGAAATTTTGAAGCATCTTAATGTGACTTTTTCTGCAGCAATGTTTTTCACCATCATTGCAAATGTTTGTGAGCAGTAATGGATTACCTCCAAGTCCTATTCCCAGTCCAACAAGGCGATTCTCCAAGTAAGTAACATCTGCAAGTAACAGGTATACATTGGCTTAAATTCCAAGGCTAGCACAAAGATCAGTTAAAGCTGATGTTAAGGCATTAAAAGAGACTTTAGTTTTACAATAACTAAAGTATTGCCACATAAAAATGCTCTGAAAGTTCAACCTTTGCCAATGGTAGGTAGCTTTATAGGAGCCT
Organism: Haliaeetus leucocephalus; assembly: GCF_000737465.1. Taxonomy (NCBI): domain Eukaryota; kingdom Metazoa; phylum Chordata; class Aves; order Accipitriformes; family Accipitridae; genus Haliaeetus; species Haliaeetus leucocephalus. Next base: position 8,951,567 of record NW_010972776.1, read on the forward strand.
GTGTCAAGTTTAAACTACACTTGGTAACTTGTGGGGAAATTCCGAGGTACTTCAGATGAATTTTATTAACTTTGTCAGCCTATCAATTTTATACAATATTACACACGATTTAGATGTGGATTGAAATGAGGATGTGATGCACTAAGGGAAGGAGAAAACCCTAGAAAATTTACTACATCTTTGTGTGGCAGATAATCTGCTCTAATGGGCAGCGTTTCTTTGTTATCTATGTATTTACATTCCCTAAGCGTTCCAGCTGTGCAGGAATAGTTTTAAAGAACATTTCATATGATGTGGTTGTGTTGATTTGATGGTAGGTATGGTGGTGTTCAGACTTGGAACCTTTACAGGCCTGACTGAGTATCAGTACTGTCTCTCTCTAGCAGGAGGAGTCAAAGTCCAATCAACTGTATCAGGCCCAGTGTTCTCGGCCCCATTAAAAGAAAAGGTATGTGTGTTTACATTATCAGATGTTTTAATAAGGATGTAGTTTTGCAGCTGGATACATTTCTCTCTCCCCCATATTTTTTTGTTGTTGTTCTGTAAATATAACGCACTTGTATCCACAGTGAACTGGAATTTGCCCATTGTAACTTGAAAATACAATGTAAAGTAGCTAGTCTAAAACACAAGAATGAAAAACTTTAAAAGCAGCTACTGCTTGAAAGAGGCAAACTTTATTACACATGAAATTAAATGTTATGAATATTCGTAAGCCCTGACATTCCTAAGAGTACCACTGTATGGTGCACACCCTTCAGATCATCTTAGGAATGTTGCTTATCATGCAGTATCTTCTAAACTTAGTACTGAATGTTTGTTTTTACTCTGAAAGTTCAGAAGGTGAGTGTTTAGAGAAATGGAATAGATCAGTGCCCTTTCCTCCTGAAGGGGGAAAACTGCATTCTTTCCTGGAAGTATTTCATGTTAAGGATATTCAGATTACATCCCAGAACAAGTCTCCATAACAGAACTGTAAGATTGAGATATTTACAAGTGTGCCTCTAGCTATGCTTATTCTTTCTGCATATTTTTTTTAAACTAAGGCATTCTTAACTGCACCAAAAGCATGTCCTCTTATTTTACAAGACTTATATTTAGCCTTTGAGAAAAGTTACTGTTTATTGTTTTTTTTAGGACTGCTTGTCCTATCAGATAAAGAATGTTGTCTAATTTATATTGAATTGACAGGGGAGAGAGAGTAATTTTCTCATAGAGGCCAATTCTATCTTGGCTGTTGTTTTCTGTGAATTTTAGAGGCATTAAAAATTGAACAAAAGTTTATTAAGCTCAATGATCAGTAGGGAATAGGTGTTCATACTGCGTTGTTTTACTTAAGATGTTTTACAATAGACTTTACACAGATTGTATTAGAAACAGTGCAGGTAAAGGGCAGGCTTTCCTCACCCTATCCATGTCTTCCTGTGGAGCATCTTTTACAAAGTAGAGATACAAGTTTGCCTTTTTTACTCGAAATTTCAAGGAATTTTCAAAATGTTACTTAATTCTAAAACATCTAATCCATTTAAATGAACCTAATTTCTTTTCCTAAATACATAATCCTGTTATTTTCTGAATTTTAGCAGTAGCTTTATGGTTTATATTCTACAGACAGGACATGGTGTCAGTTTGTTGCCATGATATGTGGGGGGGAAGAAAACAACGCGCTGAAGAACATTTCACTGCTATAGGGAATTAATACTGGTAGACTGTGCAATGTGTTGTAGCAGTGCAGATTTGTCTTTGTGAAATTTCGAGTGGCAAAAGAGTTACCAAAGTTGGTGGTTTGGGTTTTCTTCATTTTTTTTATAAGACCAAGTATTTTATAAATGTTTTTTGTCCGTTCCGCTTGATAGAAGCTGTTATTCCGTCACTTCAAAGAAGTGAATGTATCCCTGTGGGCTAAAGGAAAATAGGAAATTGGGGGGGGGTGTGTGTGTTTATCAGTCTTTTATAAAGTAAGTGGTGGTATAATTCTCTTCCATAACATATTAATATATACTGGTTGGCTATAATGCTTAACTTCTGTCGGCTTTTCTCACACCACAATTGCTGTGAAATGTGGGTAAAAAGCCAGAAAATGTATTCCCATTTCATATGGTTTTGTTGCCAAAATAAAAATATACTGTAGCTGAGAGGGTTTTCTTTTTTAAGCTTGTTATTGGCAAGTTCATGATATTTCCAAACATGTCTATTGTACAGAAGCTATTAATGAGCTAGTTCATTCTCAGGGCAGATTATACTAAACAGATTATATGAATTCTCCTCATCATGTTTAATCTTTTAATGTCAGTAGACGATTACAGGTACAAAGATAGTCTGATCCATGATGAGTAAGTGAAAATGCATACGCATGCCCATTTTTTTTCTGTTCAGCTTTTCTGTAAAAGTGTACATATGCATCAGAATTTGTTGTATGCAGGAGGGTGAAACTGTGAACTAAGCTGGCATTCCTATTTTCATAATCACTAAGAATTTTAATCTCCGTATTTTGGCTTATGTCAGTTGCCTCATCTCAACAGCCTACTTAAAATTAAGTCACAGTAATTGGTTTGGTTTAGATTATTTTGTCTGATTGTAGTCCAAGTAGCAAGTGCCTAGTTTTATGTATTTGAGATCATTGTAGCCCCTCAGATACTGCTGAAGCATTAGTTAAGGATGGACTGGATGGTTAAACAACAGCTAGGATCAAATTAATGTCTTACCCAAGTGCTTGGTTGGCTGAATTAGAGGACTTGTTACAAATGCAACCTTGCTCTATTGCAGGACAAACCTCTCTTTTACAATAGACAAATATTAAATGGACGTTCCAGAGACTCAAGTGAATTTGATTATTTGCACTGTTTTCCTTAGGTGAAATGGAAACTGAAAGTCAGCCAAAGAGACTTTTTCAAGGAACAACCAACATGCTTTCTCCAGATGTTACACATCTGACAGATCTCAGTTCATGGTAAAATATTTCATGTGCCCTGAAATGCCAAAATAGGGAACGTGCATTTATTGAAAGCTTTCTTGTTTTGTTTGTTTTTTTCCAGAAAAAAATACTTTGTGTATAGCTTGCGTATGCATATTACTGGGGACTATTCCTGTGGTAGTATAGTGTGACAATGTTCCTGCTCCTTTGATCAATTCTTCCTGAGGAACCTCTAGCCTAGATTTTTTTTGTATCAAAACTTTTATACTGAGTATGTAATTGTTACAAATCCCTGTTGATTCATAAGCAAAGTTACTTTGCATTAAAAGATGCTTTGTCATTTCAGTATGACCACTGCCTACAACATACAGTATCTGTGGTACTTATCTGAATACTTAGAAAATGTGTGTGTGAATACTTACTGCAGTTACATAGTTCATGTTGATACATTCATGATTTTTGTGTTATAGTCTGTCTCCTTTCTATATTACGATCATAAAAAGCTGAGTTCTTTTTTGTGTCAAGAGTCAGATAAAGTATTCTAAAATATCAACTCTATTACTATAATTTCAGTTTACCTACAGACTTGAAACTGCCTAGAAATATTTTCTTCGTGTTGCTTCTAGCTAAATTGCAAAAGAATCAATTTATGTGCTCTGAAATCTTGTATCAAGACTTCAAAATCCAACTAGAAGGGAAAAATAGGCTTCCAAATCTTGCTTTGAGTAGTGCAACATTAAAGAACATACTAGCTAATTAATGACATCTTTGCTGCATTGCTGATTAGATTCTTATTATTCCTTTCCTATAACCTTGTAAGGTTTTATCCTCATTAGTTGTCACCTCCTTTCTGAGACTGATTAAAATCAGAGTCATAATTTATGCTGCATGTTAAAAAAAAAAAAATTCTGCTCCTCATTCCCATAAGGAGCATGAATATATATATAACATGCTACAGAAAACAAGGAGTCTTCAGGGCTGCCAGTCTTGCAGTAAAGACTGAGTGGTAGTATAGGTCTCCTACATCTTCTCTACAAAGGTGAAAGTACATTAGCTTTGTACAAAAAGTCATCATGCCTGTGTTACTAAATAACCTTTTTTTCTTTTTCCCCAGCCTGTCTTCAGATATTCTTGATGGGAGTAGCAGCAGTGTTGGCTCTTCCTCTGATTCACTGACTAAAGGCAGCATAACCACAGAGTCTCCAGTAACATGCTCAAATTCATGCTCTTCATTCATTTTGATGGATGATCTCTCACCTAAGTGACTTAAGTTCTGAATCAGTGTCCGGCTGTGCTGTTCCCTTACTGTACACCTGTACAGAGAAACGAACTCTGATCCTTGAACCATTAACACAAGGATTATGAAAAGGAGAAATTATTGTAACTGTAATCCTTGGCGACTTTCCAGTGATTTTGATTTATCCATTTAATGGACATTGTAGACCATATTAATGTCTGGTTTTGCGAATTTATTTTTTAAACAAGATGTCTGCTCAGATTATACTAACTCTTTGCTTTCAGGAACTTGCATACACTTTTTGATTCTGAGAATAGGTATCTACCTATTAGTGTTGCAATTTTTAGGAGAATACTTCTATCATTATGGTGGTCACTATGTCTAGGGAAAGAATTTGGTTTGGAAGGATTTGAAAATACTAATTTATTCTCTGGCACTTCTACCATTGAGTAAAACTAATCTCATTGCTTTTTTTCAGTCACTAGCTTCGAATTCTCTTATCGAATGGAGAAGAAAAATCTTTTCTTTTCTTAGTGCTGCTAGTCGTTTTTATTACAGAAGACCAGAGTGGGTGTGGAAATATCACTCTATTACATTAAAAAAAAAAAAAAGACCACAACAAAATAACTAATGACTGGCACTTTTGCCATCAGTGAAGAAATAACAATACTCCACGAACATGATTCAAGTAGCTGCATAGTTCTCTCCCCAGATCCTTTATCCTACGGATTATATGAAATAAGGTCAATATTCAGCAAGGTTTGGCCAAGGAAAACTAATCCACGCCTCGATCCAAGACATACAGTGCAGATAACTAAGTTTAAATAAACTACTGTGTAGGAGAACCATGTATGGCACCATCGATGTCTCCTGTGGCATTGAGGTCATAGGTATTTTTGTGCCTTAGGGGACATTGTTACAAAATTACGGAATGTAAACCAGAGGGGTGGGTGGGAAAAGTCCTTTGTGTACAGCTTGTTTGTAGAGTGCTTACCAGAATCTGTCGTCGATGCTGCTTTCCTTAGTGTTTCTTTCCGAGATGTGTGCTCCGTTGCAAGGTGCTGTGGGCAGTCCCAACTCTGCTGTGAGATGGCAGCCAAAGTAATTCCCTTTGCAGCTGCTGTGTGCAGCGTTTGTACCTTTGTTGGTGGTCATGAGCAGGGCAAGCAGCTAAACGAACATTTGATTTTTAAGGAAAGACTTAAAAGTTTGGGTTGAATACGAGCTCTGCAAATCGTTTGGCTAAGGAGTTATATTTGAGCAACGAGTAGTCTAGATACAGTACCTTGGTCAGTCTGAGGTAAGACAATAGATATTTTACTTTTTAAAGACTTTAACGGGGCAAAATAAATCCGTTTGTAATCTACTGTGTTATGCTATTTATTATTTATAACTATGTAAAAAGTCTGTGGTGATGAATTATAGTATTTTTTTATGATTGAATAAGTTTTTTATGTTCAGTAATTGCTGGCTGGTTTGTATTTAATACGCAACATTGTCTGCCAGAATCGTAAGCTTCCATTTTTGAATGTTTGTAACATAAATGCTTTTGTTACCTAAAAGTACAACTTCTGATCTTTCTGAAAGAAAATAGCACTGAAAAGATTATGTGCTTTAAAAGTGAGCACAATCTTTGGCAATACTGTCTGGCTAAAAAGGGGAGGGGGAGAACCATAGTTTTTTCTGTTCTGAAGAAGCCGTTGAGTTTCCAGAAGATGTGTACATACCAGATTATTTTTAAAAGTGTTTCCATTAAATTGTAAGAAGTACCATAATGGGCCGACAGTGGCACTATTACTTGTATTATCATTTTCACCTGTGGAGCTTTAGTTCCCCACCTCAAATAAATGTGCATATTGTAACATATTGTCCATTGGTGCCATTTTTAAATGAGCTCTACAGTATTGAATGTTAATTTTATTTGTATATGCACAGTGCTATTTCTTGAATTTTTGATGTCTTAAATTGCTTAATTATTTTTTTATTCATGCTTGTATCTTCTCTGCCTTCTTGATGCGAAAAGAAGGCTGCTTTTACATTTGCGAAATATTGATAAACAGTCTGTGATAAAATTCAACCTGTTACCTGTGCCCCAGTTTCATTATACTGTGCTCTTATTGGTACTGTGATTTTAGAAATCTGAACAAGGGGTGGCAGAAGGGGGAAACCTATTGCATGCTTTCTTAAAGCAGAAGAGCATAGCTATTGCTTATTTTTGGCTGACTTACCTGTACAATTGATGTATTCCAGATTTGTTTGTTAGTGGAGAGTCTTATATAAGTGCTGGCCTTTGTAAACATTAGAATGTAAGCCTCATAAAGCAAACGCACAAATATTCAGTCTTGTTACAGCATTTTTTTTTAGTGTTCTGGCTATCCTCCACTCTTCAGAAGACATTGCTCTTTTATAAAATATATATGTAATACCCCCACACACTGTCTGTTTTTTCAGAATGAATGTCATTGTGTAATGTAATAGGTCCCATCTAGGACCGTGTTCTGTTTCACACACATAGCTGTAAGACCACTTGTTCATTTTAAAACTAAGTTTTCTAATACTCTGATAGCTGATATTTGCACTTAACTGCATGTGAGTTGCTGCTGCTTACAGAATCAGTCTTTATTGCAGTGTAAAGGCTAGTACAGCATACTCAACTGACTAAAAGTTGCATTTCTGGATTTGTTAACTGTCTTGTCTGTAATGAATTGGATACCAGTTTAGGGAAGAAGGCCAGCTGGTGCTGGTAGTCAGCTTTAATAGATAACTATTGACACTTAACTGTTTTTTATAACTTCTCCAGACTTATTTGTGCTGAATTGCCATGATGAGTGTCTGAGAATTCCTGTCTTTCCTCCCCCTCTTTTTTTTTAAAGAAGGAACCGTTAATATGTATCTGTTGTTGAGAATCACCAGTGATGACTTCCCTTTAATGTTGTAACTGTTGAGAAGAAAGTTAAAATACCACCAAATACCAGCATAATTCAAGCAGCATTTTAGATAGACTTTTTAATATGTTAATTAGCACAGCATTACGATATTGGTCTTTGTACAGCTCGTTGACTAGCACTGCCTTTAGATCATATCTGAAGCACGCTGAATCCTCAGTTTGTGGGCTTAAAATGCTAGAAGGATTTTACCAATGGTTTAGAAAAATGTGTGTGTCAGCTGTGGAACTCTGTATGTTTTGATAATATCAAGTGTTCTGAATCAGGAAATGGATCACAGTATGCATGTTTCATTCTCCTTCATTGAATTTCAAATTGGGGATCACGGGCCCAAAAGCTTGTATTTAAGGGGCTGTTTTTCTGACTGTATGTGATTAAATACTTTCTCCTACAATGAAAGTAATTAAACTGTCAGTGGGTGAGGATGTAAATCTGAGTCCTGCAGACTTTATTGGAAAACGCATTCTTGAAATGCACAAGGAAAGCTATACTGTATAAAAACAGTAAAGTGGGATTTTTTTTTTTTAAGTAATGGTAAAAATGGAGTACTTATGTTTTTAGCATTTTGAGTTGTTAGAATTTTAAGTGTAAGTGCTTCAGCTTGGCACATTTCTCTAGACAGAACCACGTTGGGGGCTGTATGCAGAGGTTAACTTGAGCAGGCTTAGGCGGATTTGGAACTCTCGTATTCTGGTGCGCAAACACAATAGACTAGTCTTGGGAAATTATTTTTTGCAAATATTCACATTCTTATCTGTAGACCCTGCTAATATATTGTGTGACAACAAAGACACGAACTTGTTTTTCCTGGAGAAATTTCATCTGCATATAATCTTCCTGGTAACTTCATAATAAAAAAGCTTTGCATTAATATGGGTTCAAGTATTTCATGAAGTCATAGGACTGTTTCATTTGCTTTTTTGGAGTAAAGGCCAAGAAATATTTTTGGAGCTATACAAACTGCCTCTTGTATTCCAAGGCTATTATATAAATGGCAACTGTCCATAGTAAGTGGAAAGGGACTTTGCCTACCATTCAATATTTCAGTCTCTCTTGAGATCTGTTAAATAATCCTTAGCAAATTTGGTAAGATGGGTCACTGAAGGTACCAGATGACCCAGTGAGAAGGATGTAGTAACTAGCTCCTTTGACTATAAATTACGAGTTTTAGCCCTGAATGTAGACCTAGCTTATCCAACTAGTTTTCAAATGAAAAACGCATTTTTCAAGCAACTGAGACTTTTGTGAGGGTCTACGCTATTCAAACTTGGAGGAAAAGACTCCTTGTTGGCAAGTCTAGGACTGTTTTGCTCAAACCACCCCAAAAGAGTGAGCTATGCTTGCCAGTCCAAATTAGAGTAGCAGTTGTCTCGGTTTTAACAGCCTTTGGAGAGGGCAGGGAGTTGGTGGTTGGGTTTCCTTAAGGGCTGGTTATCTAATTCATGGCTAGGACCTTTGTCATCAGGCTAAAATCAAAAGTAGATGTTGTTTCAGGGCAAGTCTGTTTTCAGAGGGAGTAAATAGGCTGCAGAGCTGGTTTTAAGCATGATAGCCTGGGTTTGCTTCCTGCTGCGGGTGAAGAGCGTTCATGTTAAGCGGGTTCCAGTGACTGGGCTGCTGGCTTGGCGCTGCCATTCCCATAAATACAAACGCACACAACTTCCACTTTTAACTTGTACATGTACCTCAAGGCTATCCTTTTTATTAGTGTACTGGGCACTTAACGGAAGTCTCTTGTTTCAATCCAAACCGTTTTGCATTAAAGCTGCTTTTTATTACTTGCTTTTAGATCTTAAAGCCTTTTGATATGGGGCCTATTGGGCCTTGGGTTTGAGTCTTGCCTCTGATTACCATGCCAGGGCCAACATTTTCTTTTTAAATCTGGAGCAATTTGTTTTGTTCTTCTTGCATTATGAAGTTTGGAAATGCAAAGTACGTACGTTCTTGCTATTAACAAAGAATGCATGTTAGCTTTGGTGATCGCAAAAGGTTGTGGGGTTTTAGAACAAATAAGAACTGAAAACACGGAACAAAGAAATACTTATTTTTAGTGAACCAATTCGGCTGGTTTGGTACCAGCTCTTTTTTTTAAATGCAGTCAGTAGTCTTTTGAACATATCATTAGTAACAGCAACAAAAGCCAATATGCTTTCACCCCCAAACACTTCTCCTTACTGGAAAATAAGAACTTACTACTGAAAGACCACAAGTTTTGTTCACCTCTAACAGAGGGCATGGCCTGTCTCGGTCTCTGAATAACAGCTCGCAGTAACAGTCCCCTGTGATTCAACAGGCCTGTTAGTGACACCAGGCTGTCTAGCAGTTCCTTTCTGTCCAAAAAGCATCATCTTACACTATACAATAATTCTAACACCTTTAGTCTCCCTTAGCTTGTTTATGAGGGCTATGAGATTTTTACCTTTTATGCAAACACAATTATTATTTGCTGTTAATTACTGTAGGTTGACTGTCTTACGAAATGGCTGTGGTGAAATTCCTGGTGGACCTTGTGGACTTTTGCATGTGTCTCATTTTGGGGTATAATAGAGTTTGGGATTTTTTGATTATTTTTCAGATAACGCAATGTGTGTTTTCTGGAAGAATTATCCATTGTGTTTTAATTCTGCAAGGCATTTGGGTATAGTTTATGCAGAAGTAACTCCTATTTAACAACATGAGCCAAATGAATCTTGGAGACAATGATATGCATTTGTTTTTTTCAGAAGTTGACTGGTTTAACCCTTGCATCACCTAAAGACACCTCCTGCATTCTGCCGCAGTCCCCACCACTTTTCAACTTTCACCAAAGTTAAGTAAGTTGGCAGAAGCGCTAGGCTATTATTTGTATTGGGGTAGTTTATAAAGCAGATTATGAAAACCCTATTGTGCTAGAACAAAAAGATTTTTCTTGCCCCAAATAATTTGCAATTTAAATTTGTCATGAGAACTGTAATGGTTTATCAATGCAATGCATAGTCAACAATTTGTTCAGCATGAAAATGTTAGGATCTGTAATACACAGGTAGGAAGCAGGTGGTATCAAAAACTATGGGCCGAAGTAGAATAAAGAATGTAACTGAAGTTAACTAGTCCAGAATTTAAATCTAAGTGTTGGTTCTGGCCTCTGACAAAGCAAACCATTTGCTCTACAAGCCCCTAAAATTTTGGAAAAAATCAGCTACTGCCATGAACTTAGCAGCTCAGTCTCAACCCTAGTTAAGTGTCAACACTTCTCTGCTTATGACCAGAATGTCCAAGAATTTGGAAGAAAAATAAATGTGAAAGGGGGAGCTAGAATAAAAATGCCTCCGTGCCTATGATGTATGAGTATTGGTTTGAAAAATGGTACAGAGAACAAAGTACAGTGAGTTGGGACAAATGTGCTTTAAATAAGAGTTGAGGATGTGCTACGTATAGTACGTGTAACATCTTGTTCATGTGCAAGAACAGACTGTGAAAGAAACAGCTTTGTGTGGGAGAAGTGACATCAAAGAGCCCGAAAGAGCTAGCACTGTAATAGGAAACATTTGCCTTTTGAGGACTGTTATTGCTGCTGGTCACTTCTTTTCTTTTTTTTTTCTCCTTATTTCTTTTCCCCCTCCTGTATTAAAACCCAGCAGTACGAGCAATGTGAGGCAGCATGGGTAAGGTGGACCAGATGGGCAATAAAGGAGCGGTACGGAGGGCTAGCTAAATTTGTGGGGACTTTTGCAGCTTCCCTCCTGCCCCCTTTACACTGAGTTTGTATCAGCCTTGAAGGTTATAGTTGCATTTGTTGGCCAACCAAAGCAAGGCTGGATGCTCAACTTCTTGTCTTTAGCAGCGTAGTTACTAACCAGGATTGCCAGCTTCCATCAAACATGTCCTAGACATTAGTGGGCAAAACCCTTCATGGGGGGAGAGGGGAAATTGAGGGTGTAGGAGTGGGACAAAGATGCCTAAAAAGCTGTGGGTGCAGTGGGAGAGCATGGGGGAGCTGGTGGGATCAGGGACTGTGGAGACTGCACCATAGCGGAGCGGGAGCAGGAATGTCACCCATCAGGAAGGAGATGGCATGACATGGTGGGAGGCTGGTACGCATGCTTGGTATGGAGAAAGTGATGGTTTTCCTGTCAAGCGTCATGGTTGTTATCCTTGTTGCCAACAGAAGGCTCATGCTGAGGAAGAAGTGTTGTGCTATAGCTGTATGCAGGCAGCGAGCTGGCCATGCCACAGCTTACACCTTGCGCTGAACGGAGTTTATCAGGTATTTTTTGGAGAGTATCTGAAGTTTTTCACCCTTGCCTTGCATTAGCAACAAGGAACGTAGTGCATGTTGTACTTAGGAGGAGCATAAGAGCCAGGAGGCACAACGCGTATCTAGCTGCCTTGGGTGCTTTGGACCAGACGTGAGAAGTTCAGGGTGATGTGGATGACCACAGGATGGCGTATCGTGGCTTGTAAAGCACAGAACGGTATTTAATGAGCGGTTGGCAATACTGGCTGAAGCGCGTCTGAACTACGTTCATCCTGTCACTTCTATTGGTAGAAGTTTCTAATGTTTTCTTTCCTTTCACTCGCAATGTTACCTTTTCCTTTCAGAGTAAATGCTAACTTTCCAGAGTGAGGTTTGGACTTCATTGTAGCTAATAACCTTAAAACTGATAAAAAGAGGCAGATGCTCTTTGGTTATAAGAATAACACAATCCCATGCTAGAGGAGACTTTGATCAAATTTACTGACAACCTGAAATGAATGAAAAGGCCCTACTCGCAGCAAGAGAGCTTTTCTAGGAGTATATTGCATATTGGCTGTTTTCCGAGCTCCGTGAAATCTTTTAGAAGCATGCTGTGGCATATTTGAGTTGGTTTTAGTGAATTGCAGTGTACAAGCTGGGTTTTCTTCCTGCAGCGCTGATGCTGCAGCATTCCCATCAGACCGTGTGCAGGAAGCATCTTTCTGTTATTTCTCTGTGTGGGGACGCACAGACCTGGATCTTGGAGAATTTGCAGCGGCTTCAGCTCTGTAACCTGCAGCGCCTGCACGGAGAGAGCGTCCGACCACGTAGCTGTGCTCCGTTGCCGTGTCCAGGTGAGTCCTTGGGTAAGGCTGGCTAGAACGTGTCTTGGTGCCTGCTGCTGCTTTTGACATAGACTGGATTATTTACTGAAAACCAAGATGTAAAAATAAGCAGGCACCAACCGCGGGCTGCGTGCTGGTGAGCTGCCTGCAGGGCTACGGCCTGGGTCTGGGAAGGTCGGACTGCTGCTCTTCCAGCTCCGCGGTCTAACCCAGCCTAGTGAGGAGGTGGAAGAAGATGGGTGAGCCTGATCGTCTTCGCAAAGCGCTTTGAGATGTCTCCACGGCAAGTGCTGCGCAAGGGCTGAGTACCATCAGCACTGCCGCCGCTGGGAATTCTGGTCTGGCCCCCGGATCAGCGACTGGCCTTGTTATGCCTGTGCTGCACGTAGTTTTGACTTGAGTTGGGAGCGGTTCCTCTGCTCTTTCATAGTTTGCCTTCTCCTTCGCACGTCTCCAGCAGGAAGTGCAGATTCAGCAGGCATTGTATGCTTCAGCAGCCTGCCAGCTGCCTTGCTGAAGCTAATTCACAATTCAAGTCACTCCTGATAAGTTTGCAAACAATGTGCAGTGATTTCTGAGCTAGATAGCAGCTGAGCTGAACTCCTCAGTTTCCAGCCTGTCAGTTGAATGAAGCTGTGCATTGACTTTGTAAAGCTCGTGGGTCAAACCTGGTCTTCACATTTTGTGCTGCTGTGATGTTTCATAAATTTCTTATTTGTTTAGGAATAACTTTAAGTTAGTGTCATCATTGTGATTAAAACTCTTAAATGAGTGTGTGGAGGCACAAAGAAGGCATATGGTTAGTGTTGATTTAATATAAGCTAGGAACTGAACCCAGGACTTCTGACTTGCAGTTTAGTTCTTTGATTACTTGTTAATTCTGTTACCCCCTTTATAACACACTGAAACAGCCTGGGAATAACTCCAGTGAAAACAAGAGCAACATTTTTTCTTAGGCTAACTTGATGTGGCAGCCACTGAAAGCTTGCACTGAGGAACTGGCCCAGAGGAAGCGACTCCGCGCTTGTGGCTCATCAGCCCCGGCAGGAAACAGCAGGTCAAAGTTAGAAGGAACTTACTTAAAAGCTAATGAGTGAGTGGTGCAGCAAACATTGAGAGAAAGCATAGTTCAACAGCCAGCAGAGGAGCTTGGGGTTCTCTACCTTGGTCCTTATTCCACTTGCTCTCTGTTGGTTCATATCTGTTTAACCAGAGAGATGCCAAAGTGATGATCTATCAGATAAGGATTTGTAGGTGAGACTGTGTCCTCTCCTGATCTGCGCACAGCTCTCCCTGGAGAATAGGGTCAGTACAGAGCACACACTATTTAATCTTACTCAGTATGTTTTTATGAAACAAAATCCTCATGACTTTATATTTCAGCTTAGCAGATACTAGTTTTTTCAGATGTGTGTAAGGTCAGTAGTCACAAGTGTAGCAGCCTAGAACTGCAGGATGGGTTTGACCATTCTGTGCAAAAATTGGTACAATTCAGTGGCAGAAGTAGCAATATATATTGTTCCTGCCAGGTGGCAGCAGGGTTTTTTTTATAGGTAAGCTTGGGGAAGCTCACCTTGGTGGACTTTCCAAAGGGCATGAGGTCACATCATTAGGCAGACTTACATTTTGAAGTGTATTTGTCACTGTGCAATACATTGGGGTTTGTTTTTATTCCTCCTTTAGTATTGGAATTGGAAATTCAAGTTGGAGAAATGTGAAAGCAATTGGGCCTAATCCATTCCTGTCATTACTCCTTTTGTTTTCACTGGAGTTACTCCAAGGCTGAATTCAGCATATGATGAACAACTTGTTCTCCAAAGTTGGAACTTAGGGGAGAAGGTTCTAGGGATGATCACGCAACTCTGAGGCTCCTTCTCAAACAGCTGAAGCTCCCACAAGAGGGACAATATATGGTGAGTTCAGGTTATTGAATTTAGTACAACATTCTAGTAATAAGCCTGCTAGTCATAATAAGACATTACTATCCATTAGAACAATTACTTGAATGAAACCCAACTGCTAGCTCACTTAGAATGGATGGAAAAATCCTAGCTGTTGATCTCAATTGCCAGTTAGCGGAACAGATGCTAACTACGAGCAAACAACAAATGGTTCTGAGCCTGGCAGTCCTCTTCCCACTTGCCTTTCCCTTCACCTTTTCTGGAGCCAGCTCCTCCAGGGTTGCCACTTGTGAAACATTGCCTGCTCTTCATGCATTGACCATCTCAGCTGCAGCCCAGGAAAGTCTCCAAAGAGGTTACAAGCCCTAGGTCTGTTTTGGTTAGATGGAAAAAGGAGAGTGCTATAAGCTATCGAGAAGCTGCACATTACCAACTGAGGACTAGGTGGTGTTTGTTTGGGTTTGTTTTTTGCAGGTTTGGTTTTTTCTGTTAAGAACTAAGATGAAACTCTTCACAGATCTGCAAGAATGAACCAGTCCTCACTGCTGGTTAATCCCTCCTGTGCTCCTGTGCGCCGTTGGAGGGGTCATGGCAGACATAAGATCCCCATGGTAATATTAAGCTTTTCTTTCTTGGAGAAATAACCATTACTGTCTCTCTGGCTCACTTCATTTCATTTACTTTCTAAACAACTTTGATCACAAAGGGCTCTAGGAGGAATGCAGCACTTGCAAAGAAAAGGTCTGGATTATTTTCTTTGTTTGAGAGTCCTGTGAAAGTTGTGCTTCCTGCTCTTGCCCGGAGTGCAGTCTTCGCTGTGTGTGATTTGGAGGGTGGAGGATCCACCAAGCTTGCCGTGCTTGGGAGGCCAGAGTAGCTTTCTGCTGAACAACTTGAGTCCTGCCCGACTAATGGAAAATCTCTCTGTCCCAAAGCCCAGCTGACACTGAGGCAGGAGATCTTGTGTCAGCTCTGCCACGTTGGGGCATATCACCTCTGCAGCTCTGCTCAGCCCGTTTTCAGTGCCACAACCATGGTATGTTCTTGGTCTTGCTGAGGTTGAGCACTTCTCTGTTACCCTTTGGATATCATTTTCTTCCTCATCTACTTTGCTCCTGACACAGGGACTGGATGCTGGCTGCTCTCCTTACTGCTTCTCCTTCCAGACCCTCTCTGTTTGCAGTGATCCAAGCTGCAGTTAGTACCACCGCAGCCGACTGCCCTGACTACCAAGGAAGGTACAGAACATGCTAAGAATAGCAACAGCATTACAGGAAGGGGCATTTATAGTGTTTATCACAGCTACCTGAAAGTAGAGGAAGCACTTCCCTAACACCTTAGCTGATGCACAGGGTGAAATATTTTCTACAACAGTTACATACTTAGTAAGTGGGAAGGAAGGAGCTTTCGCTTTTAAAACCAAAATAAAGCAACTTCCAATCTTACCTGCCTTATTTCTCTCCACAACGGAAAATGCACCCCTAATAAGCTGGTCAGTGTAATGGTCAATGAGATGCTGCTTTGCTTAGATCTGAGGAGGTTTTAGGGAGAAGGCAGAAAATTTGGTGTATTCCACACAGTTACTGACCTCAAGGCTCAGTGGAACAAACACCAGATAGCCAAGGAAAACAGAAAGAATAGTTAAAACCTCACAAACCACAGCACGGAGGGATTATCACACCAAACTTTGGTTAAAGTTCACATAGCAAAGAGGATCTCTGTCTTCCTAGGAACTACAGCTCCTACTGTTTGTCAGATATGTTGGTCCAACACATAATCACTTCCCCAACAGCAGTTGGTCACCAAGAGCACTGTAATTTGGACCAAGGCTTTTGGAAGACTTCAACACTAAACCAAGCATGTTATTGCCTAGCTTAAGCACAGGGGAGGGGGGGGTGTATTTCCCCTTTTGTGGCTGTGTTTCTGCAAGGTGCCCAAACACAATATAAATGTCTGGATTTATACAACATGGGCTTGGCAGGGTTCAAAGGTGGGACCTGCTCAGCCTCCTGGTCCAAAAGCCTTGCCTCCCCCTGAGAGCCCAGCACCAGGTAAGACTGCAGGCTTGTGCCTCCAGCCCTGCTGCACTCTTATTTTGTCTTCTATTTGGGTTTTTGCTTCACTTCCCTTCCAGCATTTGGCTCTAGGATTTGGGGCATCTCGTCTTTCACTTTGAAACTCTCTGTTCCTTCTAGCTATTGAGCCACCTGGGAATTACAGATCCTAAGAGTTTGGAAACAAGAAGATTAAAAAGAAAAAAGCTGTCAAAAACCGTATTGTCTTAATTCCTGGAGGAGGCGGATTGTAACTCATGTTCTTGAATACTGTGGTTAGGTGTTCAGCCCAGTTCTCCTGTAAGCTAAAATTTTTTTTAATTTATTTTGCCCTGTGAAGTATTTGCCTAAGGACTTTCTTCTGTTCCCAGGTTAGTAGTAATGCCTGTGGAGAAAGACTAACCGCTTCTTAAAAAAAACTGCATCAAATATGGGTGGAGGACACAGATAAGCAGCCTGGCGTGGAGAGTTGGTGGGGGTGGTTTTGGATGACTTGTTCCTCCTCAAGTGACACAATCCCACACTGTACTTGTTCAACTCAGGCATGAACTTTCCCAAAACAAGGAAGTTTGGGTTCTGGGTTCAGCTGTGAGAGCTGAACATTGCTTTCCAGATGGGTGTTGGTGCCCTTCCTTGAACAAAACCACAGTTCAGTCTTGGCCATCGAGGCACCAGATTTCTTCCTTGATGCTTTCCCTGATCCCTAGGAATGTTCCCTGTCCCAGAGGGGCTGTGACCGGCTGCTTTGGGGGCTGTTTGTCTGACCTGTCTGCAGAGGCTGCTGGAAAAGAAAGCGTTGAGAGGTGCACCTCTGGGCCAGGCCCTGGCAAGTGTTGTGGATTTTTTTTTTTTTTTCCTTCCCCCCTTGAACTTTGCTGAAATACACAGCCATACTTCAGGACCTTCAAGGGCTGCTTCTCTAATCTCCCCAGAAGGATTACTGCTGCTGGAAATCATGAGGGCTTGGACTAGCTATCAACTTTATCAGGAAAGCTTCTTTCCGGCCAAGCTAGTAAGAGCTTTGCTAGGCGGGAATCTTGGGTTGAAGCTGCTCTTCTCATATTTCACAGATGGCCTCAATGAATGATTTACTAGGAGAGTAAAAGATTAGCCAGATTCCTCCAACTGCATCTCGAGTCATATAAAGCACTGGATTTTATTGGGGCCTAGGCAATTCCTAATTCTTTAGCCTTGTTAGACTGTTTTACAGTGACTAATTGCCCTGTGTTCCCTTCCCTGAGAATCAGGTGTCTCCTGGTGAGGAACGCAGTCTCCTCGCCTGAGCCTCACCCGCAGCTTTGAAACAGCCATGCCAGTGAAGGCTTCTCCATATGGTCAGGTACCCAAAGACCACAAGACGTTATGTCTCTAGTTGCCTTTTATTGGAGAGGTTAGTATGCTTCTGGGAGGGAGATGGTAAAGGGAATACTTAAAATATGCAATGAGGTGTTTCCATAAAATTATCAAAAGCTTTGCAGAATCTTCCTATGGAGAAGAGCCATCGCTGGAGAGTTCACATCTACAGGGGTTTGGGTAGGGCAAAATCTCTTGCTTTAATGTTTTACCTAGTCTCCAGGGCTCAGATGAGCTCTTCTGGGGGAAGGGAGATTACCCCATGTTTGCCTGTTATGGAGTTTCTCACTTTTTTCTCCTTTACACTTAGCAGCCAGAACTCTGTGTCTCATTCTCTATGGCAATTCCTACAGAGTTTGCCTGTTTTAAAGGACTGCGGTACTGATTTAGATGTCCAAATTGGAAAAGCAGGGTTTAAAGTGGACCCACTTTTTCCTTTAGCATAAGACTTGTTAAAGATCTTTTGTTAAATTATTTACCAGTGGTCTCACAAGATCAACAGCTCTTTGCATTTAATCATTTGCATTCATTTGCATGACTTCCATCATGATTTTCTCCCCTGTTCTCTAAATAAAAAACAACCCTAAGATCACTAGGGCTTGCAGGGATGGGTTGCCCATTGCTATAGATATATGAAGTGCACACACCATAAAGTGTAAAGCAATATCGGCATGTGCTGATCTCATGTAAACAGTCTTTGGTTTATAGCAGTCAGAGATGAGAGCTCTGAGACTCACTGGGGGAATCAACCCCTAGCAGAAATGTTTAAAATATTTGGGTTTTAGCCAAGGGGCTAAGAAAAGAGGTTTTTCTATCTTCCTTTTTCTCTGCTGTGATCGCCTCGCATACAACACTAAAGGCTACGTAAGAAACAGGGATGAGAAGAAACAGCTCTGACAGTCTCGTCCCTAAGGCATCAAAAGATGTCGAAGATGCTCAGGCTGCCCCAGAAGTACAGAGATAATAAAACTTGCTACTTTTCCAATTTCTGCATCATCATTTATACATATGAATTGGAGCTGAACCTACTCCCCAGCGGTCTGTTTTGGTTGAACCTATGGCATAAAGGAGACAGAAGTAGCCCCTGGAGTCCCCTTGATAAAAGCTCCCCCACCACAGTTCTTCAAGGCTAAAATTTTGCCACAAGCTATAGCAGGGTGAGGGAAGACTTATAAAAAGTACAGGAATGCAAAATTCTGTCCTCTTCTCAGTGAAGGTAGAAATAAAATGTGGGCGCATGTTTCTGGGATAGAACATAATCTACCATCGGTTGTGTCTAGCATAAATGAACTGTGCATTGGCATCTGTTGTATGTACAATATTTCAAGCATATCAGTTAGCAGAACAGATCCTGCATCATTTATTTTGAGATGACTCTGTCCTCCCCACAATGCAACTGACCTGTAGGAATAGAATATTACGACTAAACATCACTTTAAAAGCAAATGTGATCCTTTGATGTTTAAAAAAATAAATAAATAAAGGTAGTATTTGTCAAGCCTGTGTTTATGAGGGCAACACCAAATCTTGCAGGATTACTCACCATGGCAATTTTTGAGGATATTAAGTCACTCACCCAGATTTTATCCATAGACTGCCGGACCAGGGGGATCCCTGGGGTTGCCCGAGTGTGATCTCCCATCAGTGACCATTGAAGGTCTCGGAACCCTGAAAGACCTCATCAGAGACTGTGCCTCCACTTCTCATTGCCAAGCAGATGAGACTGTTGATAAGGGTTTGAAAAGGCACAGTCAAAAGACGGAGGAATTAACAGGAAGAATTCAGAGTCATGAGAAGAAATATAAAAGTGAATTTCCTTGATTTTTTTAATATCACTGTCATTATTTATCACCTGGGACCCTGACATTTTACTCTGAACAGGCATCAGGCTATGATTCCAGCCTTTTGCTGAGCATCCCACCATGTTTGAGTGTTTGGAAGTCTGTGTTGGCAATGGTGGGACAGCTGTGCAATATACTGCCATAAAACATTCCTCTAGCAATGTTGTCTCGCTTTTTATTCTATTCTTCCTGGAAACCGTTATTGTCAATGCAACAGCAGATCTGCTCCTATAGAAAGGGCTGTTCTCTGCGTGCCTGCCCTCATCCATGCACAGTGACTGAAGATACCCCTTTCCGAAACCAAACAGGAACTGAAAAAAGTAATGAGGTAAAAAGGAAATGAAATTACTAATGAATTTATGAGATTACTTAAAATGCTTATTTCTCACCAATTTTTATTGCACTTTGTCAGGATCCTGAGAGCAGCCCGGAGCACAGCAGCCCTGGCTTGCTCACCAGCATGAGGACGATTGCTCAGCGGCAGAGACAGGCAAGGGTTCGAAAGGAAACAGCTGTGACCCCTTTTTGCAGCATTTGCTCTTATTCATCCCCTTAGATGTATCCCAATGTAAATAACTTTTCATATCACTTTACAAAGTGATTGCTAAGTGGGATGGAGGAGAAGGTATTCTGTAACGTAATAATTTCTGTCTTTTCTCTTTATTTCCCTGCTTGGTCATAGAAAGGAAATCTGGCTGGTTGTTAACTTGAAAGCATTTGTAGTGGTGATGGCATAATAGATATGAAAGTTCACAGGACTCTGGCAACTACTAATGTATTGAGGTTTTCAGATGAAAAAATGAAAGCTGCCTGTAAAGGATTCCCATTTGTCGTGAAAACCCCACAATACCATGGGACAGCTGTTTGCCTGGGATCTGTATCTCAGATGTAAGGAACCAGAACAGACATGTGCTCTGTTGTACAAAGACCATAACCCCAGAGACAGGTAAATCATTCTTTGTAAGGAAAAGACATCATACAGAATTAACATTTTCTATAAAAGATGCTTTTCAGGTTTTGCTTGCTATTCAACATAATCAAAAACATGGCTTAAAATGCATAAATTATCGTCTTTTATATTCTAGTGCTCTAGTACCTTTCTCTGGAGATGGATTTGGCGCTGCTGCAAGCATGGCTGGATAGCTGGCAGGATCTGTTTTGGGAAGCAGCTCTCCTGTTGTCGTACAAGAGCACAAAGGTGAAGCAGGTGACAAAAGTTTCCTGGGAGATGTTGGGTCCAGGGTCTTTACTCCCCTCAAGCCACTCTGTGCTTTGCCTCGTTCCCCATATCAAATAATTTGGTGAGTTTTCATTTGAAAATCAGAACGAAAAAAAAGTCCAGCGCTGAAGCTTCACCAAGCAGCTGGAAATTAGGAAAAGCCAAGCTGTGATGCAAAGGTAACACAAATTTCATGCAAAGGGTGAGTTCCTGGAAAATCTCCCCCTGGCTGTCTTGATGTGCTTTTATTTTTCACATGGTATCTTTGCCATGGCTTCAAACACAGCATTGGGCTTATGTGTGACCAGGTTGCTTGGGAGGCCGTCACGCAAAGATCTTTTAACAAAACAGAGGTGCTGCCATGAAGTTCAGGGAGGAGGAATAATCCCTTCGGAGCTCACTGTGAGCCTCCTTGTTGGTGTATTTTTAGCAATGACTCTCTTTAGTTCATCCCGTGTCAGGAAATTCTGCAATGAACTTCCCGCTGTGCCACGCTGGGCCAGTACATCACAAGGGCAAAACACGTCTGCGTGGAAGAGTTTACCTAATACAAATTTCCCTGACTTTGGCAGATCCGAAGATTTCCTCCCATCCTTCCTTCTTCTCTCCACTTTTTGGTTATTGCTTCAAATTAATAAGACAGCAAACCTTGTAAATAAGGGATGACAAAAATATGCAAATAAAATGGCGAGATTAACCCAACTGTGGGCTCAGTGTATGCAGGCATAGAAAAGTGAAAGGATATTGAACGAAGCTTTCAAAACTTTGTTTCTTTGCCAGAGCTTAATCTCCAGACACTAATTTAGCTGTACTAGTAATGCATTTAAGTGTGTTCCTCCGTTAAGCAATATATTCCCTACAGAGCAGCTCTGGAGCAGCTGTTAGCTACAGGCTTTCCACAGGCTGAGGTCCCTGGATCAGAAACACTCTATCTTCCACCAGCACATCCCCCTGAACTGCTCCACACATCAGTGATCTCTCTTCAGGCAAGGTGAGTTCCAGATTTCAAAGTGCTTTAGCTCAGTTGGCGAAGCAGAGGCTGAGGTCAACTCAACCGCTTGCCGCTCCTTCCATCACGTCTGGAGATTCGGCACTATCCCTTGTCACATCTCAGCTGAAAATAATGCTGACTTTGTTGCAAGGAACTATGCTTGGCTGCTGCATGCTCACCGCAAGTTGCATAAGCTGCTGCTCCCATGCATTCAAACACATTCAGACGCCTTATTTTATTTTCTTTAGGGTGGTGCAAGGTCTTCCTTTTCCAATGTCTGCAGGCATGAATTCATCTAAGTGCACCCCACGGCTTGCAGAGGGCCCATGGCAGGCTGAGACACCAGGGCTGAACGAGGACAATCTCGACTTTGTTGCTACTAAAGACAGAGATTATTTTTAATGTAAAAGTTATTGTCTCGGGCAGCCTTCATCTCACCAGTGCACAATTTCAGAATGCTTTAAATTAAGTCTGGAGGCTAAAAGTGTGTTAGTCATTGCCCATACATCTTAGGGGAAGCAGGGCTCTCTAAAGTTATTGTTAGCATTAGGCATCTGGTTTATGTTTATAATGATTTATTCAATGATGGAAGACAGGTAAGGAACCATCATGGAAGACAAACTAGAAAAGATTAGGGTTTTCAAAGCTCTGAAGCCATTGTTAAATCAAAGTTGTCTGACTTCAAAAGGAATATATAACTTGATTAGATTCTTTAAACAATGTACAATGCTCACAAAGTTGGCAGATACTATTAGAGGCAGAGTTGGTAGCACAGCCTGCTCTGGAGGGTGCTTGTCCCTTCTAAGTGCAAGATCCTGTTCTTATGTCATGACTCTGGCTTTTTCTTTTTTTTGGGAAAATTTCAGCCAAGTACTTCAACTGCCTGTGAGAGCCAGGGCAGAGAAGAATACATTGTTTTTTCCGTGTTAGAATAATTCAGGAAATCCTTTCTTTGGAAAGATCTAATGCTTCCATACTTTGAAACAGGGACTTGAAATCCAGTGGGGGAAGATAGGCTTTGTGCTAAAGACGGGCGTGTTGCCATTGCCATAAGGATCTGACCACGGTTATTTCAGTTTTATGAGCCTCTGAAAAAGTCTAGTTTATGTATGTGCAGTAGGGCTTTGCAAGAGCTTAGCTAAGATTAGAGAAGAGTCTCTGCTCGTGTCTCCTGGTGCCTGGCCCTCACCGGCCTGCGCGAGTGGTGAAATTGGTCTTTCCTGGTAAGGACTAGCTCTCGCTAAGAGCAGCGCTTTGGGAGGGAGAAGAGAAGGTCCATCCACAGTGGCTCCCGGTATGCTGGAGCAGAGATGGGGACCGTGTGTAGAAGCGGGAGCTGGTGGGACAGGGCAGGCTGGGAAGGGTAGGCTGAGGGGTGATGGATCTGTGCCCGTTCGATTGCCTCTCCGCATCCTGGCGGGGTATTGCCTTCCTCTCCTGCCAGAAAACGTCGGTGACGCTCACAAGCAACAATCCTCATTTCCTCCAGGCGCGGATGCAGGCGGAGGGTAACGCACCACTGCTGCAGCCATCCCAGGTCGCGGAGGGAGTACCCACGCCACGGGGGAGGGGGGCACGCAGCGGGACATAGGCAAAAGCTGTACCTGGACATCCTCAATTCTTCCTCCAGCTGAACACGTTTGTTCATCTCGCCCACTCTTTTGGCTAAAAGATGCTGTCCTGTGTTGCAGCTGATGTGCTCAGCAGGTTCAATTCTGTGCGGTGGCAATCCCAAGCTGTTGGGCAGGGGCTTCTCATTTTTTCTCCTGTAGCATAGAGCAGATAAATCATTGTTATTGCTCTGCCCTCTGCCTTGTTTCAGAGCATCCTGCCTTCCCGCTGCAGAGATGTGGTGAAGGGACGCATGGGGCTGTGCAGCCAGCGGTGCCAGCTGCCAGAGCAGGCTGGAGATTTCCAGTGCCTGCACTTTTCCTGCAGGACAAAAACCAGGTCTACACAACTACAACTGCACACAGGTATGCATTTACTTATCTTTATTTTCCTTTTTCCAAAACACACCTTGACCCAAGGGATGACCCAGCTGGGGTTTACCAGCCTGCCAAGGAAGCAGGATCTTGTGGGTCTTGGGGCAAATACTGCTCATGGAGAACTTTCCAGGGCTCTGCTATAAACTCAGCGCGCCTGTCCCACCAGGTTCAGCCAGCCTTGGGTAGTGTCACCTCCTACAATGCTGCTGAGGAGGCCACAGCAATGTGCCCTCCCCATGGGGACAGGTTGTTGGGGGCGACCAACATCTGTCAGACCTGTAGCCGCCCCAAAATAGAAATAAATAATTCATGTTTTGCGTTGGTGCCATTCACCTGGGGTGAACCCTACGTGCC
Organism: Haliaeetus leucocephalus; assembly: GCF_000737465.1. Taxonomy (NCBI): domain Eukaryota; kingdom Metazoa; phylum Chordata; class Aves; order Accipitriformes; family Accipitridae; genus Haliaeetus; species Haliaeetus leucocephalus. The sequence continues at coordinate 8,975,425 of NW_010972776.1, forward strand.
CCGACCGGCCTGTTGCTCTTTGCCTTGGCCAAAGCACCATCTGACAGACATCCCCAGGTCGGGGAAGAGCACGGGGCAGGGCACGGCACACCCCGAACGGCTCCAAGTAACGTGCACGCCGTGTCACACGTATGGTGTGAGGACCAAACTGATGCTCGTCGTGGGAAGTTTGTGGAGCTGCTGGAAGCAAGCCAGCAGCCCGTGTCTGCTCGAGTTAGAAAAACGTCCCAGCGCTGGATCCACCCAACTCAGCTAGAGCAGGGCTGCTTGGCCAGACGACAGGCCTGGCTCTCTCTCCAAAGTGGATGAGAGCCAAAGGGGATTTTTAATTTCCAGATGCTTTTAAAATAAAAATAAAGACTCTGCTGTAAACTGGCTTTGAATGGACGCCTCTCCTTCAGCCAAATAGTTGACTGATGCGGGCTAGATGACTGGGCAATAAAACCTTTCATTGCAATCTGGTGCATCGTGAGTGCTGGCGAGCGCCGTGCCGAGCCAGGCAGCCCGGCCGCGGCTCCCTGCGTAGCCTGCCCTCCCCGCCGCGAGGCGGGCGGCCGCTCTCCAAGGGCCCTCGTCTCCAGATAAAAAATTTTATGCACTTTTTGGTTTCTTTCTTGTTCTTTTGGAGGGAGGGGGGAAATGCTTTGGGAGAAGACAGTTGGCAATAGTGGAATGGGAATTAAAAGGTTTGGGGGGGGGAATATTGTCCTGAACGTGCTGCAAAGTGATGCCAGGAGCCGGGCAAGGCTGGTGACAGGGTGACGTTGCAGGACCCCTCGCTGTGCACCTTGCTTCGGGTCCAGCCACAGCCACATTTCTAAGCCAGCCCTGGGTGAATCCCTCTGCAAGTAACTTAAACTTGGCAGCTGCCAAACAGCATAATGAGACTGGTGAATTAATTTCCAGTGTCTGTAGGGGTGTAGCTCCCGGGGCAGCCACCTAGCTCTGCTCCAGGATCCTGGGAGCTGGTGTAATTCCTCCACAGCCCCCCATAACCCACGTTTCACCTGCACACCAGGCATTCAGGCACCCCAAGCCTGCAGAGACGGCTGTTTCACATAATCTCAAACCTACAGTGCAGCTGGAGGGTGCTTTGTGAATGCAGCCTAAGACATACGCTATAAGAACATAAGGGGGATGGCTCCCATCTCCGTGCCGATCAGGAAGGGCTGTGGTGGGGAGGGGACACACGAGAGGACCCGGCAGCCTTCTGCCCGCTCACTCACCTCCTGCTGCAAGTCATCGCCTCCCTGGCGGCGCTGCCACTTGCTTTATCAGCACAGATCTTGATTAATTCCTTACTGCTGCAGGCATGATTGCCTTTTCTGGCCAGCTGGGTTTCTCTGCGTCATGTTTTACCCCGTTCCCGGCACCGAGCCGGCATGCACAGGAGCCAAGTGAGACCGGAGCAGCGGAGCCGGAGATGCCAGCATAGACGGACTGTGGGGTGACATGGGGATGACCCGGGGCTGGAGCACACATGCAAGCCCAGGAGCTGCTCCCCAGCAGGTGCTCTTGGAAAAAAAGCTGGTTTGGGCTGTTTCTGCACCCTGTGTCTGGCTGCAGCAGGCAGGGAGTGAGGACAGGCTCGTCGCAGGTAACACCAGGGCTGTTTCGGCAGTGCCGGGGCTGGCTGGGCTTGCTGGTGGCCATAGGACAACAGAGCAAGCCTGAACCTGCTCTGCTGTCCTGGAGCTGTTACCAACAGAAATGCCTGCGACAGACAGCTTCACTGACCCAGAGGAGGAAACACAGCTATTGCTGATGGCCTTTGGGAGACAGAGCCAGCCCAATAACCCAGCAGGACCACCAAGGACCAGTCCCTTCTTCTGTCCCTCTTGTAGATTTTTTTTTTTTCTTGTTAAACTACTTGCATAGAGGCAGCTTTTGCAACCTGTTCTCTAACTCCTTTTATTCTCCATTTCCTAGGGTGATTTTTGATTCAGAGCCAAGGCAAGACGCTCTGCTTGGTGCCTGGGAGAGGGTCTGTCCGCACCTGGATGGGGCCACAGTGGAGGAGCACGTCACCTTCCTTATCACTATCACCATCTGCGAGACAGCCTGGGGTGACACCGCAGCTCCCAGCAGGGACCAGCCACATTTTTCCCTCCCAGAGAGCAAGGAGATATAAGGAGTCATTGCAGATATTTTCTTCAGCAGCAGCACCAGCATTTTGGTGTCTCTGCAGCATCTCTATTTGGCATTACCTCTCCTTAAGCCAAGGTGTTTACATGGTCCTGGTGTGACCCAAGACACGCGTCCACAGCCCTGCAGCCCCGCGTGGAGCAGACACCCAGCCAGGAGCCATCCCTGAACATCCTCTCACCTGGCAAAAGGGGCTTTTGCCCCTCTCCCGTGGGCCGGGGCTGCCGACTGAGCAAAGCCATGCAGCTTTGCCAAGAAGCCACGTGTTTCAGAGACATCTTTTCACGTGTGGGAGGAAGGCAAGGGTTGAAGGCAGCACACCTGGGGTGCAAGGTCCTTGCGTTCCCCTCCCGCGGCGAAGGTGATGCCGGGGTGTGCGTCGCCTCTGCCTCGCAGCATCCTCCGCCGCTTCTCCGCCTGGACATTGTGCGGCCGACACAGGGGGTTTCTAATCCTCACTCCTGTTTCGAATGTCATTCGATTCCTCATGGCATCTCACAAAAGACTGAATGGGCAGCAAGCATAAAGGCAAAATAATCCTTATGCTGGGAATGCCTTTGAACAGCCCTGACCTGCCTCCTCAGGCATCTGCCAGCGCAGGGGATGCCACGCAGCTCTCGTGTGTCTAAAGTTTTGAAGACGGGAGACAGGATCCTGCCTAAAATATTTGCATCCGGATTAGACTTTCAAATGCCAGAATGTGCATCTGTGTTCATCCATGTTACTCACTTCTTCCTGACTTGACATGCCTGGTCATTGGGTAAAAACCGCGACAAATTTGTTTTTTTTCCCCCACTTGTTTGGCTTATTAATTACATCTCCTGTTACACTCCACTCTGGCCTCAACAGATTCATTTGTGATTCTCTTGAGATATGCATACTGTAGCAGCAGATAGTAGCATATAATCATTTAACATATGAATGCTGTCAAACAGTTTAATCAAATCTGAAATTGCCCGCCTTTGTGCCCTGCACTAACTCGTTGTGACTGCAGAAAGTGAGTCGGGCTCCCCCAGACAAAGCAATTGCAACCCGCCTCTTTGTCTACTCTCTTTGCATAATTTCCTGAACCCTGCCCTGTTCCACCTGCTCACTAATGTTAAGCTTATTTATGGATAATTTATATGCAGCCCACTCTGCAAATGCACCCTGGCAAGGATTTTTTTTGAGGAGCTATGGGAACAAGCCTCTTGCCACGCATGTTCCCCTCCAGTTTGTAAGACACGAAGTCCGAATGCCTCATCAGCACTTCCTGAGCCTTCCCTGAAGCACCACAACGTGCAAACGCACAAGTGCTCTAGTCCTCGCACCGGCATACCCCCCCCTCAGGCTGCTGGAAATTCAAATGCTTTTTTGGGGGGATGAGGGGGCAAGTCACAAATGTTCTTTTTTGTTGTTTTTTTTTAAAAAAGACTCTGGCAGGACAGCTCGGTGGGATGCTCACCGCTCCAGCTCGACGTACTTCGAGCGCAGGGTGTTTCTGCGGCGCTTGTAACCCTGACCTTGGGGCTCTCGGAGGAAGCGCGCGGTTCCTGGAAAGCATTGTTCCCGCGTTTGTTTGTTCCGCGTCCTCCCAGCAGCCGCTGAGAAGAAGCAGAATAAAGGGCAGCATACGGGAGCCAGCTCCCGCAGAGGAGACCCGGGTGGGCAAACAGGACTGCATGCCCCAGCTGAGCCCCCGCAAACTTTCCTGGGCACAACCTGCACGAGCACCCCGGCACATCTCGCTGTTGGTTCACGCATGAGCAGATGCCTGGGTGCGTGGCGGTGTCCATCGGCCCCGAAGGCTTGCCTGCAAGGAGGACAGGCAGAGCTTTGCTGCCAGAGGGTGTCAGGTACGAGCCCAATGCAGCTGCAAAGCCGAAGCGATGCCACCGCCTTCGGAGCAGCACTGTTTGTCTCCCAAACCGCCTCTCCAGGCGTGCCTGGTTTGGTCCGTCACAGTTTGAAATGCGACTGCAACCTCAACCAGAAGAAGCTGGCTGCCCTCAGAGGAGCTGTGCCAGTGAGGGCCAGCCCCAAGGTGATGGTTGCAGCTGGACGTGCTCGTTAGCAACTGTCTTAGCAATTAGCCCACCAGTTCCATCAGCACCTCTAGGAATAAGGCTTGCCCCAGGCTGGCTGCAGTGGAGGCAGGGGGATGCTTGCCCAGCAGCCACTGTGGGACGCAGCCTGCCAGGGCTGGTGCCGGGACACTGCAAAGCAATTTTCCACACCAAAATCTCCGAACCTGACTCAAGCGAACAGCTAAACCAGGTGTGGATGGTGGTGCCAGGTGGAACATTTCAGACACAGTGGGGTTTCCTACAAGGCAGAGCCCAACAGAGGCCCCTCCACCCACTGAGCAGTATTTCCCACCAGTTCCCCAGGTTTGCTGTTGAAGAACCATTTGGTGTTTTTCAATGATCTTTTCAGCCATCCCCCCAAAAAGCTAGCTTGGTAACACGCCCTGTACCTTGGATGCCAATTACTGTTGCTCACAAGGTTTTACAGCCCAGGAAAGAGTCCAGCAAGCAGCAGCGTTGGTCCCTGCCAGGGGCTGGAGACCCCCCTGTGCTCCCCAGCCCTCCAGGCACCCCTCTTCACCCAGGACCTGCAGGACAAGAGCAGGCAGCCGGTACGTGACCCTGGCACAGCTTTGCCGGTGCCTGCCCGAGCTGGGGAGTATCAGCACATCTTGGCACGCGGAGCGATGCATTGTACCAAAAATAGGGCTCCCCCATTGTATTGTTACGCAAGCATGTTCTGGGAGTAAATCAAATTCCCTGGGATTTCTCGGGGTTATTTCACCCCGGCTGCCGGGCACACCGAGACCCCAAAGCACAAAGCAACTTTGGGAAAGGGTGGCCCCGAGGGGGTGTCCCCACTTGCTGGCCTGCCCCAGAAGGTAGAGGCGATGCCGTGGGTCCCATCAACCTGCCACTGAGGAAATTTCTGTTTCTGCCACTGGTGTAGGAAGGGCTGCTGGCTGCCCCTGGCACACTCATCTCCTCCTGGTCCCCCCCATGACCACTTCTGGGGTTTCAACACAGCCCTGGGCAGGCTCTGCCAATGCTGCACCTCCTGGGATGCTCGTTCCAGGCAGGCAGAGCCAAAAGAAAAAACCCCAGCCTGTCTGCTGAGCAAAAGGTCCAGGAGGAGGAAAAATAAACACAGGAAAAGCCACAACATTCAAGAACGTTGCTGGATACTTAAATGATGCCAAGGTCCTTAAAAGCTGCTTGTGTCTGCAGAAATGCTTCAGAAATTGCATAAATTTTTCAAGAAATAAAATATTATCAAGCAAGATAGCATCACAGATAGTATCTGTCTCTGGCACTCATAACATCACTGCTGATGCGGTGACCTCCAGCCACAAAGCTCCCAGAGTCTCAAACGGCACAGTCATACCCACTGAGAGACAGGGAAACCAAGGCACAAGGGTGTGCTGCAGCTCTTCCCACCAAGCTGGCAGCAGAAGGGAACTGCCCCTGGATGCTAGCCTGGCACCCCATCCTGCTCCCTCCTACCCCATCCCAACCCATCCCATCCCAACCCATTCCATTCCATCCCACTCAATTCCATCCCACTCAATCCCATCTCATGTAATCTCATCTCATCCCACCCCATCCCAACTCATCCTATGGCTCTCCATCTCCTGGCCGCATTGGACAACAACCCACTGTGCTGGGGACCCTCAAGGATGTCCTGCTCTCACTCCAGATGCTGCACCAGTATCAAGGGAAGGACCCACAGCAGCTTTTGTGTGCTGGGGAGCTCTGCAAGGAAAGCCTGGGCTTGACCCAATGCAGCACAAGCTCCTGTTGAGTGTGCACCGAAAACTTCTGTTTTTCCAATGCAAAAAAGAGCTTCTTCGTGGTCTTTTTTTGTGCAGGGCATGAATGGGAGTATGGGGGAACTGGGAAGGACTCTTGTTCCCAGTAGTTGCTGGTCTGACGTGGACAAACGACTCCTTAAGATATTGCAAAGACTATTAAAAGTATTACTGATAAAAGGCAAGAAGCTGGGAAAACAGACTAGACTGGGCTATTTTTAGAAGCAGTGGCATCTGGACAGCATGAGAATTGCTTCGTACAAATTTAGTACAGCTGATGTTTCAACAAAAAGTTTGCTGGCTAAGCTGAAATCACTCAACACAGCCACCTAGAGAAACAGCGACCAGCCCAAACCAGCGACTCAACCACAGGCAAGAAAAACCCGCGGCCAAGCGTCGCCCAGGGCCACCTAAAACAGCAACTTGAGGCTCCTACCCAGCAGCTAGTGCTCGGGGAGTCTCCAGCTGAGGTTTTGCTGCGATGCTGCTCACGGTGGCGGGTAGGGACGGCTCCTGTGTCCCTCAGCAGACATGTCACAGCAACGCCTGTGCCGGTGGCCAGCTGCTCTGCTTCAGGTGGATTGGGAGGGGGAGGCTGTGCAAAGCTTGTGGCCTAACAAACAAACACCGTCAGCATTTAAAATAGCCAAACTATTTAAAAACCAAGTGCTGGTGACTCCTGACCCCAGACGTTTTTGCCTGCCTGCTTTTCTGCAGCAGCCGGGCTTGGAAGAGGGAGAAGCCCTGCAAGTGCAGTGCCGTGCTCCCCGGTAAGGGGACATATTCGTCTCACATCCAGGGAGCCATTTAAATTGCTGAAGGAAACCAGACATTGCCTGGGATGTATTTTCTCTCCACCCATGCAAAGAATGAATCTCTCTCATGTTGTCATTGATACATCCCTCTCGCTTTTTGCGACAGGGAAAATTTTTTAGCAACAATTTGGACTGGAAAACAGCCTCCGACTGACTCCAGGTGTGACTGAGGAGACGTTGGCCTGAACCGCCACTGTTTGAAGAACAAGTGACACATCTCCCCCTGCAGACTTGCAAGGAATGAGGAACGTGAGGAGACCCAGCCAGGCATGGCTGGTGGGTGGGCAGCTCTAGGGGCTGCAACCCCTCCTGGTTTGCAGGGCAGCAGGCAGTAGGATGGGCAGTGCAGTTAACCCCTGCAGCGTGTGGCACTGGGTGCTGTGGGTGCTGCATGAGACCCAGGACCCTTAACTGCCCACCCTAAACCCAGACGCCAGCCTGGACACCTGTGCACTCCCAGAAGTGGGGTGGTCCCTGCTTGATCCAGCAGCAAAGTCTTTCAATAAACCTGGGCAGTCAGGACCGATGCCAGGGGTCTGAGGAATGGCAGATTTGCTACCGTGATCGGTTCACGGATGCTGGGCCCTGGCCTGATGTGTCCCCATCCCCACCAGCTCCATCACCTCCCTCCGTCCCTCCTGGTCTGGCCCATCTCCTTGCCCACCCCTGCGGGACGTGGGTCTCAGACAGGGCTCTTACGCTGCAGATCGGACCCCCTGCCCTCCCTCCCTCTCTGAACGCAACAGCCCCTGCACCACTACTCCCAGTATGGCTGTGTATAGAGAGACTGGTCCCAGTCCTGGCAGGGAAGGTGCGGGGGCTGCCCGCAGACCCCAGGCAGGGCATGGCGTGCCACCGAGCAGGGGGGGAGAGGGAGCCTGGCCCTCTGGTTACAGAGAAGGCAGCAGAGACGCTCCCAATGGCTGCGTCATGATAGCGGTAATCAAAAAGCGCTCAAGTTAAACCCCTGCCATCTGTCTTTGTTTTGCTAACCCACTTCTCTGGTTGGAGCTGCCAGCTTGAGACTTGGCTGGCTACAGACCCTTTCCAAAGGTTGTTGAAGACAGTATGAACTGTCTCGCCATGGCCAAGGGCTCCCAAGGCAATTTCTTCACGGAAAAAGCTTTGGTTGAGTCCTAGACATGGCACTTGGACACGGACCGGGTGGTTGTGTGCAGCCGGGAGGATCTCAGAGCCAGCATGCCTGGGTCTGCAGCCAGCCAGCAGCAGAAGGGGCAGGGACAGGGAGAGGGAACTGGGAACCGGCGAGGGGGTCTGGGCACAAAACGTCCTTTGCATGGCCCGGACACACGGTGACCACAGCATCCCCGAGAGCCCTGACAAGTCCCTGTCCCCTTGCTCGGTGACAGGAAGGGGAGACAGAACAAAGCTGGGACTCCCCTTCCCCATGTTGCATTTGCTGTGGTTCCTGTTATTCATTGTTTGTATTTGGACAACTGCTGGGTACTGGTGAAGCCCAGTCTCATATATTTCAACACCAATGATTATTCATCCAAAGAACTCAGACTGGAGTGTGGTATTCATTATTTGCTACTTTTCAGTCTCCTGTGTAAAATGTTCCCAGGCCAGGCGCAGCAACTATCGCCCTGTGCCCAGACAGCCAGGCACACAAGCACCCGTGGCAGAGCTCACCGGCAGTGCCCTGGTAGAAAGCACTGTCCAGACCTCTCAGTGAGCACCTGGCACGAGAAGACAACCCAGCTCTGCTCAGAAACCTTCTCTTCCCCCAAAGGAGACTCCATTTGCTACGGTTATTACCTCTGTCTCCATTGACAATCATTGCAATAGAGTATTTATTCTCTATCTTCTCCTGTTTACATGATTGTGTATGTTACGTGAGAACATGATTGTGTCCCAGGGTCCAATAATTCCTGTCCCTGCCCACTGGGACCCCATGAGCAGCAGTGATGTTGTCCCAAGGAGATGGCTCCAGCCGACCAGGAATGCACCTGAGGAGGTGTTGGCTCCTGCAGCCAGGCAAGGGGGACTGGGCTGGCTGGGAGGCGAACATGGAGCTGGTTTTGGGGTTGGGGCTGCTCTGCTGAGCAGGAGGTCAAAGCATTTTTCTGCACTTCCCTGCCTGTACGTGGGGGGAAGACCACGAAAAGGATTCATGCAGAGTGATGGTACGTCACTTTTTAGACCTCTGTTTTTTCCTATATACCCTTTGCAATGGCAGAGCTGCCACAACGCTGGCGTGACATGAGCTGACAGCATGAGGAGATGCATCTGAGAGCAACCAACCTCCATGTCGTTCACAGGCCTCCAGCATCCCTGCACACAGCTTGCTCCCCGTGCCCATCCAGCTCTGCAGGTCCAGCACCAGGGACTCGCAGCTTGGGAGCTGCACGCAGCGCTAGTAGCTCAACGGAGCCTGAACAGAGAAAGAAGGGCAGCAGATGCTCATCCTGGTACTTTAACTGAGTTATCAGCCCAGACCCCACCAGCAGATACCCTGAAGAGCCCTTTGTAGGTAAGGCTGTTGGTTCTGCTGCCTGCCCTGATTTTGCATCCTTACGGATGCCCGGCAAGTGGGGAAGAGCCGTGCCACCCGCTTGCCTCGGACCACTCACAACGGCAATGCTTAGTCAGTTCCTGAGAGCACATTTGGCCTCCGAGCAGAGGGAACAGCAACCCAGCTGAAATGTTACGCTAAAAATAGCCCAGTGTCTGGGTGGAAGCACGCTGTGGTTAGCCGGGGGTTTCGCATCCCTGAGACAGCCGGTGCCAAGCAGGGTCCCTTTGCTCCCGTTATTGTCCACTTTCCTCCTCTCTCTCTGGAGAGACCCTGGGGATTAACCAACAAATAAATGGCTTTACACGGGACGACAATGGCTTCTGTGATCAATTTTCATGAAATGTGGTTTGGTAGCTCTGCCAGAATTAAGCCAGCTGCCAGTATGGCCCAGAATAAGTGAGAGGCTGCGACAGGGCTGCAGGGATGGAGAGGCAAAATGTCGGGGCCAAGGAGCACAGCCTGGGCCACCTCGGGGACACTGCAGAAACGAGGCTGCCTGGGACAGAGGCAGGGACGGGTGGTCTCAGGGAGCTGCACTGTTGCTCGGCTCTGGGGATGCTGCAGAAAGAAGAAAATCAAGAATAGACAAGTTTAGGAAAGTGCTAATGAGAGGAGCTCATCTCGGGGCACTTAATTTTAGCAAAGAGTCAGGCTACCAAGTTTGTGGGTTCTTGTTCAGGAGCATCTATAACTCACCCTGATTTGACTTGGCTGGTTTGGGTTTTCATGAAACTCCTTTCCAAGCCACAAAAACTAAACACCAGATTAACCAGAGTTTGCTGCCTCAGTTGCTTATGTCAAGTTACAGCACTTGGGCTTACAGCTGAAGTCTGCACTGGACCTCACCCATGCGGCTTCTCCATACAGAATCCTCTGGCTTTTTGCTGCCCAAAGGGAAAATAAAGATCAAGGTGGTTGCAAAGTAACACAGACAGTTTGCCTAATCTCCTACCCGGACAGCCTCGGTCTCTGCTCCTTGTTAGCCTCCACCCGGGACCCCTCCTGCCCCACCGGTGCCCAGTGTAGGACCAACCCTGTCAGTCTGTCTCTCCTGACACCCCGAGCAGCATCCCTGCAGCTGCCTGAAAAGCCCTCATTACCGAGGCTAATGCAATGAAACACGAAGGAGGTGGATTAAGATTGCACAAGCAGCAATCCAGGTGTTTCCTACCTTTCCAGCACCTGTCTTGGAAATATTACCCCGTGCAAAGGAGGGGTTTCTGCACACTGCCAAAGGTCGGGCACTCACCCAGCGGTGTGCCTGCAGTTTCGGCATCCGTTGTATCAGGGACTACTGTTTCCTAGGGATGGTGCCTCGCTGTCACAAAATATTATTGCTGGTGGAAAAAGAAGCTTGTTGTTCACTCAAGAAAAATAAATCCTTGACCCTTTACAAGACCTGTGCAGTAGTGGCGCCGTTGACTCCTTGTGAAAGTGTGTGGGTGGGAAAATAGTCTACACTGACTTTTCTGCTAGCTATGTGAGCTGTGCAAGACGTACAGCCTTTCAATAGATGGCTGATAACGCTCAGCTACTCCTCTACTCGCAGCCTGCAAGCCCCTAAAGAAACACCGACTGCAAGCATGGAATTAGAGTCTCCCACTCGTTATTTGCGAAGGACGTGCCTTTCACAGCCAAGTGGCCTCTATTTGCTTGGGGGAAAACATGTGCTTATCTCTCATGTATGTGATTTATTTCTTGAGATTAATGCATCAAATTGGCTTGCTCCCAAGCTCTCAGTAAAATCTCGGTTTTCATGGGACTGTCCCGAACCATGCAAAGTTTCGTTGCTTGTTTTCTGAAACTGAGAGGAGGATTTTTATCTCAGTCATGAAGCAGAATTTGGGGGGTTTGCAGATGTGAGGCAGCCAGCATTGTTTTGATCTGCAAGCAAATGATAGCCTTCTCCGAGTTCAAGGAGGGCTATTAAATCAGCCCTGTGGAGATAGAGCAAACAAAAACAGACGGAGCAAAGAAGTCGAGGGGGAATGTTCCTATTCATATAAGGAGGCACGAAAGCGAAGCAGGGGAGGCGAGTTAATGATCAACTCATCCGGGGTGTTTACTTTTACATGCCACTGGGGTAAACAGAGCCATGTCATCCCTCCTGCCTGCTCTTGTTTATAAACATACAATAACATTTAAAGCTGAGCCGGCTGGACTCCCCTGGGTCGAGGCTGGAGAAGCTGGAGGGGTCTCGTCTCCCACTCCTGTGTGGGACAAGCCCTACTTCTAGGGCTCTGCTGTTGGCAAATCCACCTTCCAGCTCTGCGTTTGCATCTGCTTGTGCCAGGAAGGCACAAGCCCATCTCCCGCTGCAGCCCCTTGGACATGCCCCTTTGGAGATGCCCTGTTGGAGATGCTCCAGCAACGTCTTTCCCACCCGATTCACGTGGATACTTGGAGCCATCCCTTTGCGTTACTGGGTTCAGAGCAGCAGCAGTTCCCAGAGCTTGAATTGCTCTACAAGAGCCTGAGCACATACAGGGACCAACAGGCTCATCTCCGTGTCACCCAACCTACCACGATGATGGTCCAAGCAAGGATTTGAAGTCATTGGTGATGTTGACAGCAATTCATAGTTATCCTTCAAAGAAATCACATTTCATCTAAAAAATAAAATTCCTATAAATGCTATATATAGAGAGAGAGTTCCTATAAATGCTGTAAAGTTCCTGTGAATGCTACTGTTCAGTGAGACCCAATGAAGGAAGCAGAACAGCAAACAAACACCAGGTGATTAATTCACTGCAGCTGATGACTTAGTGCAACTTTTTTGTCCCGGATTCATTGATCACCACAAACAAATCTTAATGATCTCCCACTTTTTCAAGCTTCTGCCCTAGCTCTTGGTGCTGACTTGGTTTGCAGTCAGCACAAAAGGTACAGCGTGCTGTGAGTTTGAAATGCGACCCTCCACAAGGACACGCCACACAGGGTTTGTCTGCACGCAAATTTGCATTGGCTTAAAGACACCAATGCAACTTCCTGTACAGACACGATCATGGTGGTTTAAAGCAGACTTTTTTCGCGGCTTACTTAAAACCCACTCCCAAACAAGTTCAATTGGACATATTCTAGCTTAGTGTAAGACATACTGGTGCTTATATAGGTTTTTTCCCACTTTAAACGTTGCATCTGTAGTTTAATCAGCGCAATTCCATGTGTGTCCTTAGATCTGTATCATGTGCAAAAAGATGCATTGAATCTAAATTACATTTCTATGAATGGTCGCTGATTTTTATTATTATTTTGTTAAATAACTCTGTTGACATATTTTTGCCAGGAATTGCATAGAAGGCAAGAAGTTCTGGTTCTGCAAATGGTCAGTATAAATACCAAGGACTATTCATCCTCATTTTCATTACCAAAACCATAATCCCATAACGATGGAAAGGAACACTGTGGGAATAAATTGGTTTACACGGGAATACATGTTTGCAGAAAGTTTTTGTTCACAGCGTGCACAGGCCTGACAAACACATCTCCCTATTTGCATCTGTCCCCCGAGGGGGACTTGCAGAGCCCTTAATAAAATTAAAAATAGCCAAATGGGTATCAGAGAGTTGTATGTTTCTGAGAGGAAAGCAATTCTGAGTTGCTTGATGTTCCTGGCCTATAGAAAACAAATAATGCCCCGGTTGGCGTGGTTGCTAGCTCTTGTCATCGCACTGCTGGCATTTCAGGCTCATATCAAGATTAGCACAGGATAAATAATGGAAAAATGTAATCACTAATTATTATGCAATGAAAACGAAAATGCCAAACTTTGCACAGAACCTTATTCACAACAAATTATACAACCAGCTGTAATCAAGGTCATTTCAATCTGAAAGCATTTTCTATTGAAATCCACAACAATATTCAGGCCTCCTTCATTGCCCAACAGCGAGAAAGCCACAATTGCTCTTGTGTGTCTGGATGCCCCGGGGTGGCGGGGCCAAGCCCCACGAGGATGCACCCACCAGAGCCCTCTCGCCCGCCGAGGAGCCACTGAGGAAACCAGCACAGCCTGCACATCTCAGCCTTTTTATCTTGAATGTCAGACCCGAGCATGACTCACACATTTCCAAAACTGCCATTCCCTCCCGCCAGCGGTAGCGCGGTTCCCTTCCTCCGTAGCAGCTTCGGGCGGATGCGCGCTTTGCTCTGCGGCTTGTGTTTTAAGCCGAGGAGGTCCTCGGGACCGAGAAGGTCCTCAGGTCACTCTTACTTCGTGGACCTCATGCGTGGTGGCACCTGCACCCACACCGCAGGGACCAGCCCCCGGGGTCTGGAGCTGGGCATCGGTGCTGGGGCAAGCCGGACCCTGCCCGGCTCTGCGTTGCTGGGGCTCGGCTGGTCTCTGGGAAATTTGGCTGGGGCTCAAGCTTTTGCAACGGAGGTTTGTCCACGCTGTTGCCTGAGGTGGAGAGAGTGGCAGGATTTCCGGAAGGACACCCCACAGCAAGTGCAGGAAAGCTGCTGGCGAAGGGTCACGAGCAGGGAGGGGGATGCTCTGAAACCCGTTGCTCGGCACATGGAGGACTGCAAGAGATGGTTTTGTCATTAAGGCTTAGGCCGAGGCCCCCAGAGACTCGAGCTCAGCCACCGCGAGCCTCTGAGCAGAGATCTGCATCTCCACGCTCGCATTTCCCATCTGCACAATGGGACAATAACCCTCCCTCGGTGCCCGGCCGCCAGCGAGACAGTCCGTCACGGCAGCTGCAACACGGACTCATTGCTCTGCTACGAAAGGCAGCCGAAAATGTAAAAAATGCTGGCTATGCTTTCCTAAATAAATGCTGAAGCTTTGCTAGACAAGACCTAGCAGTTCTCCCTATGGCGGCACCAGAAGTAACTGTGCAAACTCCCCGATGCGATTTAATTCCTTTTCTGGAGTGACTAACACCTCTATTATTCCCATCTGACCTCTGCAGACATCCTGCCACGCAATTGTGTTAAACTCTGTGGCGAGAAAGATAACCGGGCCTAAAATTAAACCATCCAGCACGTTTTTAATATTAGCACAGGCGAGGAGTGAATTCCTCCCGGGTGGAATTCACCTCTTCTTGAGAAAGCAAGCAAAACCAGCCCTCGGAGCCATACCACCAGCAGTGACGTGCTGGAAATTATTTGTCTTTTGACTTTGTGAGCCCCTGCGATAGCCTGTTTTAATTGCCTGGCCTGGGTAGAGCCTGTTTGGTGCAGGGACCTGCCCTGCTGCCGCTGCCGGGCACAGGGTACTGAAGGAGATCCCAACACAGGCATCGCATTGCAAATGCAGCCGGAGATTTATTCGATGGAAACAGGCAGGCTGCGGACACTAAATGTGAGAGCAGATACCCCCCATGTGAATAACCTGGTGTAAACTGGAGCTCGTGGTATCTTTGGCTCTGGAAGAAAAAGCGTTGCAGCAAGAAACTCAGCGCCAAGCCGCAGCAGGGATATTGCTGGGTCCTTTGGCTACAATTGGATGGCTGCTCTGTTTTCATTCAAATATAGTTTTCCACCAAAAAATAACCCCCCCGGACTTTGCCACGGTGTCTTTTTCACAGTGAACTCCAAAAGCAAATCAGGCTTGGAGGTCCTGAAAGCTTCTTTGCCCGGCCCGCGGGGCAGCCGGGTTCTTTGGGCTGCAGCACGTCCCCGCTGCCTTGCCCCCTCGCCCCAGCGGCAGGCGCGGATTGGGGCAGGAGGGATTTACTCACTCCGGCAGCCCTCGGAGGAGAAGGACTCAATGTTGGGGGACAGAAAATCTGAACCGAAAACGCAACCTGATGAAGCTGCAACTTCGCTGCAGAGCTCCGGCCGTGCCGTGCCTTTGGGAGAGCTGCGGAGTGCCTGCACGGGAGCCTGTTCTCTCCGCCGTCTCCCACCAGATAACGTGGCTCGGAGAGGCTGCTGACGGAGACCCCGAGCGATGGAGGCTGCCTTGTGCCGCTCCGTGCTTTCCCTGCGGGTCCCACCGGCGCTCGCTGACCCTGGGAAGCCCCCCCGGCTCTGGGATGGGGCAGCCGGTGTCTCAGCCACAGGGCAGAGCAACCGTGGGGCCCACACCGGACCAGTGCACACCAGCACATGCCAGTGCACACCAGTGCAGCGGGAGCCCTCGGCCCCCAAGCTCCCAGGTGGGATTTTTGCACTCTTGTGCTCCCTCTGCTGGTCCTCAGCCCGGCACCGCACCGGCACCGCACCGGCACCGCACCGGCCCCGCCGAGCCCTTCGGCCACCCCCGCTCTCCAGGGCCAGCAACACCCCAAAACACATTTCGGAGCCAGCCTGCAGCGAAGGAGAGATCACCGGTGCCAGCCGGGCAGAGGGGTGCTGCTGGGACTGCGGCAAGCAGAGCATCGCGGGATCCAGACGGGATCCACGCATCCTCGGAAAGGACACAAAAACCTTTCCCAAAATAAAAGTTTTAAAAAACACTATTGGGAGCGATACTGCACCACAGGGCCGTGAAAAAGATTAGACAAACTGGAGTAGTACTGCAGGGATCACTTTATTAGATTCAGTCACACACGGGCACAGACAGGACACTGTGGATTTGTCAACCCATTTTTTACAAACACGCTGTGCAGCTTTTTGCACCAGCGCCTGCACTTTTTGTGCAACCTGTGCAACATGCCACCGCCGTCAGAGGCGACCTGCCTCGCTCTTGCATTGCAGGGGTACAGCTGGCCACCAACGTGCCACCAGCTGAGACAGAGGACATCAGCCCGGAGCAAAGGCTGCAGCTTGGCTCAGTGACTGCCAGCTACTGTCCTGCCGAAGGGGACAGGGAAGCACCAAATCAGGCTAGGACGTTGCAGTGCAAGGCCTGGTTTGCAGGCTGTGCTCCATGATTGCATGCGGTTCTCCTGCGTTTTCTGTCTTGGCAATACTTGCCAGCTTTATTAGAAAGCTGGTTGTTGTTTCAAGGCTGCTTTCTAGCAGTTATTGCCAACTAGGGACGGAGGTGGGGGAGCTGCACTCTGCACGGCGTAAGTGACAGCTGCCAAGACACCTTCTCCAAGGCCCTATAAAACCCTGGTTATGGCTCGGGCTGCCTCGTCTCAGCCAGACATCTCGGAGGGTGACCTGGCGCAGGAGGCTGCCGTGCAGCCAGCCCTCCCGGCTCAAAGCCCCGTGTCCCCGTCCCCGTCCCCGTCCACGCAGCGATGTCCAGCTGCCCCACTCACTGCCGTGGTTTGGTTGTGCTCCTGCTGTTCCTCGGACTTGGAGAGGAGCTGCTACTTAGCGAAGGAGGTGAAATACCTGCCCCAAGTGAGCTGAAACCCTTGCTGTGCCCCAGGAGGAGCCCAGCATGATGGGGAGCTTCGAGGCAGGGGAGAAGGAAGAGGATGTAAGTTGAACAACAACAAAAAAAGAATGCTGTTATCCTTTCCACACAGCCTCCTGCTCCCCAGCACCGCCACCGCACCCCAGAAAGCCACAGTGACCCGCTGTGCATCGCCGACCGCGGAGGCTGTGCCAGGCACACGCTGCACCCTGGCCTCTGCCATCACCACCCCAAAATCTGGGTGGCTCCACGCAGGGTCCAAGTCCAGCCTTCGCTGGGGACAACGAGCAGCCCGGCCGCTCCCGACGGTGCACGCTGGTGTTCGGGGTGTGCAGACTCGGTGTTTCAGAGCTGCTTTCCAGAGCGAACAATAAATCTTTAAAACAACTGTGGGGTTCTCAGAAAGTCGCTGAATTCAATGGCTGAGCCCTGCAACAAAGCCTCTTCCTGAGCGCGGTGGCTCCCTGCCCGCCGCCCTCCCCGGGGGGACGGCAGAGGCGGCAGAGAGGAGGGGTGAGCGCTGGCTCAAGTTTGTAAACTGCGACTGCTGGAGAAAACAAAACCTGTCCAGAAGTTTCGGTAGGCGCTGATGCCTTCCACTGACGTGGCTTGTCCCCAGCGGTGACCGGCTCCATGAGCTGTTGCTTTTCCCTAGCCCCAAGGCACCCACCTCGCTATGGGGCACCCTGTTGAAGCCCCCTTAGCAGGGAGCTGCCGGTACTTCTGCCAAAACCAGCTGCAAGTGCTGGGTGATGCCCCACGGCCATTTCTTCTCGTGCAGAGCTTACAGTTGGTTTCTGCACATCACGGGGCTATTCCCACCTAACCCCAGCCACTCTCAGGTGTCCCGCTCTGCCTTGGCAGCATTGGCAGGGGACAAGCACCCGTCAGTGCGGGCACCCACCCGTGATCCCTGAGCAGTGCCGCTGAAAGGAACCAGCTGCTTCTGCATTTTGCAGATCGGTCCTTGCCTGCGAGGAGGTGAAATTCCACTTCCAACCGACCGCTGCAGAGCCATAGCAGGCTGGACAGGCGCAGCTGGTGACCCACACCACGGGGCATTCTGCAGGAGAAGCGGCATCACCAACCCTTTCACTTTGCACAACTCATTAGGCAAAATATTTTCCAGAGAGAAATCCCTCATCTTTCAAAACTGATCCCTCCACTTTCTGGGAGCATTTTTGTGGATGCAAATAAACGGTTAAACACATGTAGTTGTCTCCCGTGTTAACTTCCCTTGGTATCATCGACAGCTGATATCCTTTCAGTGCATGAAACCACAAAGTTGAAGTAAGTGAAAGTGTAGAAGAGCCAGGGCTCAGATGGTGAAACCTTCCCAGCCAGAGGCTGATAAAATGAAACAGTAAAAGTTTTTCCATGGTTGAGAATAGCCCTGTTATCTCTCAGGGAGGCAGCAAACCTTCCTCTCCGAGGAGTCGGTAGTGCCAGGCCAGGCAGCCCTGGCATGCATGCACTCGAGGAGAAACACTACAATATATTGCCATATACTGAGAGACACAAATAAACTCCATTACTCTTGTTAATTCTGCAGCGAAATTATTTTTCCAAATCTTCCCCAGACCATATGTGGAAATATTTAGCTACCTCTGCACTCCTCCAGCCCCGAGCCTGAACAAAGTGTTTTGAAGCAGATGAGAGGCAGGGGGAGGTGGAAGCCGTGACTGGTTTCAGCGAAACTCATGGATTTCCCAATTCATGGTATCATTTACTGACATCATGAAACTGATTCGGGCTTTTCCTTCTGTCTCTTTACAGTTAGGTATTTTCCCCAAGAGGCTGAAATCTCTCTTTCTTTCAAACAAAATTGGATTTCTTTCCTGTAAGTACAGAAATGTAGGTCCTGTTCCCAGAAGCAAGATTCAGAAATCATTATTTTTTTATTAAAATATTTTATTAGATGTAGTCAGTGCAGAAGACTAAACTAAAAGGCAGCGGCTCCAATAGACCATCTCATCACCACCTCTCCCAAATCACATATCAGACTGGAAGACAAAAAGGTCACCTGCCTCCTTGGCTTCACTCCATGGGTTACACAGCCCTGCTTCTCCACGGGTTTCCATGTCTCCCACCTTTTCGGCACGCTCCCATAAAGCCGGGATGCTCAGGCCCATGCGATGCACGTGTCTGCCCGGGCGATGGGTTTGCCGGGAAGGGCCGAGCAGGGGCCACCCTGGGGACGTGGGATTTGCAGAGGGTATGAAGCTATCTGGGAAGCGAATAGCCTGGGAAGCTGGCCGTGCAAGGTGGCCCCAAGTTGGGTGACATGATGGCAGGAGAAATTCAGCGGGGGTGAGAAGGACCCACGTTTGCCGGAGCAGCCCCGGCACAGTCGCCCCTGCCCGGGGCCAGGCGTTCGCGCTGCGGGAGGGTGCGAGGAGCGCTCGCCTCTGCGGCAAAGCGGCACGCTGCGGGCTGCTCCGTGCATCCCCCATGGGCAGGGGCCGGCCGGGGCGAGGTGCCAAGCTGCGCCATTCCCAACCGTGCAGGCGGGGAAGGTGCGCCGGCAGCCAGCTCCCTGGAAGGCGATGCCTGCGTCGTGCGGCCGTGGGCTCTCCCACCGCCCTCCCGGGCTGCAACGGTGGGAGCCGACCCGTGAGACACCCGCTTTCGTGCCATGCCCACCACTCGCCCGGCCGACAAACCAGCCTCTAAGCACAGAGAGCTGCCTTCTGCAAACCATCGCGGCAGCAATCCCACAGCCGATGGGAGCATGGCCTCGTTTTTGAAGAGCTTGATCTTCCTTCTCCAAGCAGAGATCTCCCTGCCCCCTCCATTAAAAGACAGTAATTATTTCTCGTGGTTTTCAGCATCCACTGAAATAAATATTGTTGGGCGAACTCAGACACTGTACACGCTTTTTAATTTGTGCAGCTCGCAAGGTGGATGGGGACTCTGCCGTACGCAGCGCTTAGATGTAGGCGGGCATTTCTGCAGGCAGCTCTGCTCCATCCCATCACACCTGATTGTGTCCCTCCCACCAGCACCATTTGAAAACAGACCTATTCCCAGCAGGACCGGCTTTGGGGCTGGCACAGGGCCCGATCCTGTGCCCCATCCTGAGGGCAGCCCGGAGCCGCTGCCCTTGCCCTCTCCTCGCTGCCCGCACACCCTTCTTCCATTCCCCGCGAGAGCAACATGTTATCACACCCATTTGACTTGACATTTCACAAAGGTGAAAATGAATGAAAGATGAGCACTGAGAGCAGAGAGAAGCACTAATTGAGGCAAAGTACTAATTAAACATATTCTGGGTGGTCTCATTTTAGCGTTTTGCCTTTTGGGTTAGACTGGTTTTGCTGCCGCTTCCCTCTCTCCCACGTTTTCTCCTCTCTCGCATTTCCCAGCGCATTTGCACCCACAGCCGTCCCCGCAGGGGATTTCTGCGGCGGCTGGCCCTGGTGCTTGGGGGTCATAAAGCCTCACTGGCTGCCCCTTGCTCGGGTGCAGGGCAGGAGTTTACTTTCATTTCCCCGGGCTGTGTCGCATCCTTCCCCTGCATGCAGAGCTCCGGCCGCCTGCAGCCTTACGCACAAGCCAGGGCAGGTCACAGGTACAAAGACACGGAGGCATCGCCAGCCCACGAATGACTGCACCTTTCAAAAGCTAGATGTCCAGCGATGATGTTAAGCATATATATATATATATATATATATATATACACTACTTCTTTCTCTACAGATGATGCTACAGTTTGCAGTTTCAGTGGAAAGCATAAAGCTAGATTTCACTGGAATTGGGCCAGACGTGGCAGGTAAGTGTCTGGTCTTCCGTCCCAAATGGCCCTCTTTTAACTGCATTTGTAAAGCAGTGTGTAGTACAATCACTCGCCTGGCTGCACGCAGGTTTTGGCCTCCCGCACGTGCAACATCTCCTCTTTGTACCTTAGGACAATATGGAAAATACAGTTTGAACCCTGCTTGGCCATTGCTTCTGCACTGCGCATTGCTGAATTAATTCCTGGTGCAAGCCTGCAGTTTTGCACAGAAAGTCAGATCCTGTGTGGCTTTAAATTCCAGATTCACCCCTGAAGGCTCCCTGCAAGTTGGAAGCACCGTGAAACAGAAGGCTCTGGAAGAAGGGAAGATGCAAACAAAGTGCTTCCCCATGAGCTCTGCCAGCACTGATGTTAGGGTATGAGCAACGCTCCTTCGTCCTCCTCCTCAGAGTGGAAAACCCTCTGTTGCACAGTAGGTTCAACTCAGTATACTGAGTAATTCAGGGTAAAAAGCATGTTTAAAGGTATGTTGTGCCCTGACCATCTAGAAGCCTAATCAATGTTTATCCCCAGGACCAATGCTCATTTTCCTGTTAAAACTCTGCTGATAGGACGACTGGCGCACAGTCGACCTGCGCACCCGGTGCCATGATTTCCTCTCCCCCCTGGAACACAGCTGGCACAGAGCAGCTATCCCCGCTCGAAGCCGCCTTATTAGAAAGCAACATTTCTCTTTGGGAAAATGAGTGTCGCCAACGAAAACCAGGATGGGGATTTACAAAAGCAGTGAGGACCGCTATGGGAGCTGGGTCCCCCCAAAGTCCCTTGAGTTAAACTTCCCCCAGGTGGGGGTCCAAGAGCCACCACCAAAGCAACTGGTCGTGGGCTGGAGAGCCACAGATCTGCTGCATGACCCTTCCCGAAGCCTTTCCACTCCTTCCCAGGGTGGGAAACCAGGGACACGCCAGCGGTCAGAGTGCTTGGGACCGACCTGCCAGGCTCTCTTCAGGATTTGGACCCTCGCTCTTGCCCTCCACAAGCCCAGCCTTAATTTTGAAAGCAAACCTCTGCCAGGGACCTTCAGACCTGCTGGAAGGGCAGCGATCGCAGTCCAATGGCCAGCATGGAAACGAGCTGTGTACGGACAGCAAAGGGCAAGGTGCTCCTCACAAAAATCACAGTGAGAGGCTTAAAACTCAGCCGTGAGAGCACGGTGCCTGCAAGCGGGCAGGGGCTGCTCAGGACCCTCCCCGGCTCCCTCCTGGTGCTCCTGGGCTGGCCATGGACCTGCTTGCTTTGGAAATGGAGCTGATCTCCTGGGAGCACCTGCCCAGAAGCCATCCCTGGGGCGACCAGCAGCTCAGAGAAACCTGTTTACCTGCTAGCTTGTTGGATGTCAGCTCTCAGAGATGCACAGCTTCACTGCTTGGGTTTTCTTTTCACCAGTCCTAGGAGCCGGCCTTTAGGAATTAATACGTCTTGCAGGTAGAGAGCCAGGAGCCAGACTGTCTTTCCTAGGAGGAGGGTCAAGGCATCTAAAGACAACCACTAACCTACCATTCCACAGACTCCTCACACACCTAAGGGATGCCTCCTGGGGCTATTGCCTTGAATTGTACAAAATAACTCTTGGATGGTATCATTTAATACTACGTGTCATATGGCAGAGGTCCATGGGATGGTCAAGGAGCATGATACAAAAAATATTCGGCTGGAAATATCAGTTTCCCTACTGTATCAGCATAACAAGGACTTTTGCAAACATCTGATGTCGGGACTGGTTTGTATTGCAAATGTCCCTGTCTAATCTACAGCTCTGTATTACATAACACTTTATCCTATCATGACATTTTGCTTTGCCAGGAGAGCATGATATTTATACTTACATGCCCACAGTACTGCATTTTTGACAGACTACCATATTAATGACAAATTGCAAGTTTGGTAACGTGAGCCAGAAAAAGTTTTAAACCTGCTGGCTTTGGGGAAGCCAGACGAGCTTGTTTAGACACAGAAAAATTGCTACAGCAGACAAAGTCATCGTATGCCGTTTGAATAAATATTGATCTTCAAAATTGTTAACAGCTTTGCACTCAGAAGCTGGAGAGCTACTATAATAGATAATTTTTCAAGGCTATTTCACATGCATGAGAGTAGCCCTGCTTTCAACGTGTGAGCAGCTCTTCACTCACGGGTCAGCCCATCTTCTGCCGATGGCATTTGCTTAAGGATGAAGCCAGAAAACATCTCCACGGCCAACGCGCTGGTGATTATCCTACGGAGAGCCATGCTTCTGCTTCTTGCAGCGAGAGAAAACAAAGTGGAAAGTGCTCCAGCCCTTCTCGGAGTGACCTTGATGTGCAACTCCCCTCTTGCCCCTCCAAGCTCTGCTTTTTGTATCCTGCCTCCGTCTCCCCTCACGCTGCTTAAAAAAACCTCCGCAGCAGTTTCGGGTTGTGTCTCGCACAACAGCATCCTCTCTGCCCTCCTTTCCGTGCTTGCTGTATTTGATGCATCCATGGGGAGAGCTCACACTCCAGCCAAGCTCTCACACCCAAAAGGCCTGGAAACATCCAGGGAAATAGGTCCGAGCTGACCGTGGGCTCTGCACAGGCCCAGGTCGCAGCAGCAATGCTAAGGTTTGCCTAGGACAGGCTGGAGTATCTCACTCTTCCCCGCCCTGAATTTCATTCGAATATTTTACAGGCAATTTCCTATTGAGATGTCAGCCGCACTATCAACCCGCCCCCTCCCCTGCACATAATCAAAATATTTTGATAACCAAAAAATGTCAGGCAATACAGCAAATTTTGCAGTAAATAAATAGAGCAAATAACTGCAAAGACAAGGAAGGGAGGGGTGGGGAGCTGATGCCTCTGCAGAAGGTTTCCCAAACAACAAAAAGATCCTTTAAATTTCCATTTCAACAAAAATAGTTATTTGCTACAAAAATACCCCCCCTCTAGTGGAAAAAGGAGGCCGATGGTGGGGAATCTCATGCTGCTGGTTCACACCTCTCTGCTTTGATGGGCCAGCGCTCCCTCCGAGAGCACGGCAGAGCCGCGTGTTGGCCCAGCAAACACCAAGCCGCTCTTCGCAGTAGACAAGTAGCGATTAGATGAATCGCCTGGCAAACGAGCCCTCAGCAAGATACTAAACACATACCAAATATGTGTGACAAATTGCAATGACAAGGTTGTGCTGGCAGGCTGGATGGCGGGTAATGAAATCCCTGTCCAGACAGTGCTATGCTCCGGGCACTCTTTGAGCCAAGAGAAGGCAAGAGATGCTGCCAAAAACCCATCGGCACGACCACCACACCCATTTTCCACACCGTGGCGAGTGGCCGGGGCTGCTACAAACACTGACGGTGCCGGGAAAGCTGAGGTTGGGATCGCCACGCCATGCACAAAGCTGGGGGGAATTGCAAAACGCCAGGGCTGGTGTACAAGGTCAGATGAAGGAGACCCACAAAGAAACCAAGCACGAAACCAACCCTTTGGTCTGGTCGCAGGGGACCGAAACGCTGGAGTAAGGGTTGGTGCAGAAGCCAGAGCTCGAGATGGGCAGTTTACTGCACCGCGTGGGGTAATGCAATAAATAAAAGGCACGGCTCCCCGTTCTGCACATCGGGAACCACGAGGTGCTGTGGCCACGCACACCCGCGCTTGGTCCTCACCACCGGCCACGGCACCCCGAGCTGCCCACCCGCACTCCCTGTGTCCCGCACAGCCCCTGCAGGCACAGGGACCCCCTTTTCCATGCCAAACCTCAGTGCCGGGATGCATTTTGGGGCTGGCCAGACACTCGCCCAGAAGCAGCCGCAGTTTATTAGCCCAGTAGCTGTGGAAAGTTTCCAGGCTGGGCAGGATGCTTCAACAGCGAGCCGGGGTGGAGCGGGGTCGACACAAGGTTCTCGCTGAAACTGGAAAGCAAGGGCAGTGCGGGCAGCACAGCCCTCAAACCCCAAGGGCTACTTCTGAAGAGATGTCTCTCTTCAGCCATTTGTCCCCTCCGATGTCCCCTGCACCACCAACAGCACTCCTTGAAGGGCACGTAACCGCCAAGCTTTTTTTGCTTTATTCTCCTCCCGCTTGCGGACAGCAAAGGCGAGCCTGGCGTTTGGGCCGGTGCTGGACAAACAGAATTGGTCTCGTCAAAGAAAGTTTCCTCCCGTCGCCACCAGCCTGCAGCCCAGAAGGAGCGGCCACAGCTCATCCCCGCTGCGAGGAGCAGAAGCATTTCAGCAGGCCGCGTTTAATACGGGCCGTGCGGGGACGTTTATTTTTTTTAACCTCTTCCATAGCTACCACCTCTGCAAAGACATCCCGTTTTGACTATTTGACGAGCCCCAACCCTGCCGGGTGCCGGTATCCCGCGGGGGAAAGGGAAAGCCGGCGGGCCTCAGCACCTCTTGCCGCTTTCCCTGGAGCGAAACGGCGATGCACCGGGAGCCGGCGGGGGAAAGCAGCAAACAGCTTCACTGGGGTATTTTGGGCTTTCTGCTTTCAGCCGGAGCGATCTGCGGGGCGCATCCTCTGCTCGAAGGCGGCGGCCGTAAAGCATCCATCTGCAAAAATACCCCAGCAAACACAATCCCTCGCCCTGCCCCCCGGTTTCTGCGAGCAGCATTCATTCCTTGCTCTCGCTGTAGATCCGGCATGCCGAGTCCTTTCTCCCCAAGAGTATTCTCCCTTTACAAAGCAAGATCATAAAGCAGTGACATAATCCAAGCTTGGCAAACACTTTTGCTGATGTTAAGCCAGTGCCTTTCGTGGTTCTCACTGCAGCTTTTGAGTCCACGATATAGATGGCGCAACCGGCTGATTAAATGTGCAGGAGCCTCCCAAGATACCATTTCATTTGAAACGCTGACATTTATATTTGACATTCCAATAAGTGTGGGGCTTTTTTTTTTTTTTTTTTTTTAATTAGTTCTCGCAAGGGTGCGGGTCAGACACAGCTACACAATGAAGTTCTCCATAGAATAGGTATGATTCAAACAGATGACTCCTGGCCAGACTTCCTAACCCATCTACCTTGCAGCGGAGCCTCGAAGCCAAATTAATTAGAGGCCACCCACAAGCAGATGTGAGAGGTGTAGGGGAATCTCTTTGCCCATTCATTCCCCGCCACATCTGCTGAGATCTCGACATACAGGCTAAGGGTGAGTGGGAGGGCTCTGGTGCTAAATAAATGACTCGATTCCTTTCATTTTGGCACCAAAACGCAGCCAGCCAGCGAGGCCGAGTAGTAAACAACAGTAGTAATGGGGGGAAAAAAAAAAAAAAAGAAAGAAAAAAAAGAAGCATATAAGATGCCTCAGTGAAGAGGTGTGATTGTTGGCAAAACATGTCCTGTTTGAGTTTATGGGATGTACAGAGTCTTTTTATTAGGGATACTTTTTGCTATTAGCGTAATAAAAAAGGACCAATTGTTTCTGCCATCTGAGAAAACTCTTGGTGGAACAGGCAGAAATCCAGGAATAATTAAGAAAATAATAGTGCACACCCAACAAGAAAAACATTATTTGTTTAAAGATGAAGTCCCTCCAGAATACTTGGTAGTGATTGCGTTTCTTTCAAAAGGGGGGGAAAAACCCTTCTAAATGAAAAGCAGCAGCCATCAGCTGGTTTCTAAGATCTCGAGTGGAAAAAGCGCAGGGCTGTAATACCCTTCAGTGGTAAGACTTTTTCCGTTTTCACCGCCCTTATCAGCCTTTGCAAGCTGCAAAATAATAAGTGTTTTGCCCTTACATGTTTCCATCAGAGGATCAGAAGCGCTTCACACAGCAGAATTAATTGAGCTTCGCTGCTCACCTGTGAGAACAGAGCAATTATTTAGCAACAGAGTTTGGGGTTTTTTTTGCTGTTTGGGGTGGAGGTAGAAATAAAAACTGCAACAGGAAGATTACGAACCCACCAAGCCAACAAGAGACTTCACAGCTTTGCCCGTTCCCGACGACGGACGTGACAAACCTGGAAGTTTCTGACCTCCGGATCCAGGTTCTCCCTTCCGAAGGGACCACTTTGCCCCAGCATCGCTTTTCCCCAGGCCTCAGCTTCCCAGGCTTCCCACCGGCACAACTTACCATCCTCCCAAGCTCTGACTCTTCAGATTAAAAAAAATCTTCAGAAAGCCGTGTCTCCAAACCGCCCGTCTTCCCCGCAAGCGTGCCGCGGTGCCATCCCGCATCCAGGATGTGCGACGTGGGCTCCAAAATCCTGCTCCCTTCGCTCCCGTGTGATGCCGGGCAGGTTATAAATCTGTGCCAGCCGCACACGGGAAGACGGCGGGGAACATCTCCTGAGCCTGCGGGTCAGGGAAAGGAAGGCTGCGAATCAGTGTTTGTGGAGAACTCGAGTATCACGGTAATGGGGGGGGGGAACCCCACAATTATAAACCTCGCTGTGATATGCTGTGCAGTGCATGGACAGAGCCAGGCTGAGTAACAAGAAATCAGCTTTTACCCAGCCGCGACTGAAGAAGCGTCTTCCCTCCTCTGGACGGTTTGTAAAGAGCCCGTCAACCACAGAGGGCAGAGGCGGCGGAACGAAGGGCGAAGCTGAGGTTCCCCATCAATCCCGTGCAGCTCTTGTGATTTAGATATATATTTTTAATATTGTTTTATTATTATTTTTTCCCTCCACGGAGGGTTTTCTTCAGCACGCAGCTTTCGGCCGCTGCGGAGGAGCACGAGCCCTGTGGCGGGGATGGCACCGGAGCCCGTGGGCAGGCAAATCCACCTCCCCGGCCGCCTTCCCACCTCCTGCCCCCGGGGTGGACGGGGACGCGACGGGACCCCCGGCCTCGCTGCCACCCGCGGGGCCGCCCTCCCTCACGAAAGGGCGGCCAGCCTCCCACACCCGCGGGGGGAATCGTGCCCGCGGGGATGC
>NW_010972776.1:9003565-9035976 GCF_000737465.1 Haliaeetus leucocephalus
CCGGCCACCCGCGCTCGCCCCCAGCCTCCGCCACCAAAGCGGGCGCACATGAGAAAATAGTTTTATGCACCAAAAAAAACCCCAAAACACCCCAAAAACTAATATAACCAAAAAATAATTGAGCAAAATAATTTAAAATATTTTTTTAAAAATTGGCACCCAGCTTTCGCTATATTTTTTTTTTTTTTCCCCTTGCTGGTTACTCGCTTTGTACAGGAAATTTGAATATCCTGGCAAAGGCCGACTTCCAAGTGCAGCTTCGCTGCGCTCGGTGAGCTGCGGTGATGGGAGCAACGCACGCCGCGCTGGGGGTTTTTCCCGTTTTAATTTATCCGAAACGCCATTAGTTTTCCCCCATGTGCATCAGATACAGAAAGACAATTTTTTTGCGTCTGGAGAGTGAGTTTTCCAAGGTTAAAACGTGAATTGCTCCCCCCACCCCAAAAAAAAAAGAAATAAATTGTGCTTGTGTGTTGTATGCATGTGTAGGTGAGGGACCATCTGCCAAGTTTCATCATCTTCTGCTCTGAAGAAATCCAAAGAACTCCATTGCTCACCATCAACTGCAAAAGTCTGTATTTAGTTAATCCACTTTGGTGGGAAATACAGTAAAACCAAACTGCTAATGCAATAAACATTTATGAAATATAAGAGGGAAGCTTTAAGTAATGCTTCAGGCGAACTGACCCAAATATAAAAAAAAAAAATTAAAATTACTGTGCGCTTGTTATGTTTTGAATTAATGTTCATCTGACAAAAAAAATGTTTTGTGTTTTTTTTTGTTTTTTTTCTGTTCTTAACAAATAAACTTTATAGGAATCGGGCTTCCAGATCTGTCCCTTGTTGTTTAAAACTGGATGAGATGACAATGCAAAAAAATGGAAGTAACAAGAAGCATCATACTTTTCTTCTCCTCAGCAGTGTTGAGAAAAAACTGTGGATCCTGGAATTTTACTGTGGATTTTACTGGTTTTCTGGAGTACTGTAAGTTGAAGTCTTATCCCGCAGGCCTTTGCGAGCACCAGTAGCTCTCTGTCGTATTAATAGCCTCCTCTTGATAAATACAGTTGGTCCTGCTAGTAACAATATCGGGGTCGAGTTTCAGATCGAGTAAAGTTAACGAATTAATTTTTTGCATTATTTGAATTTGCCCTTTGTAGCTGCAGTTTGGTTTTGCATGTTCTGCCCCACCTAAGAGCACATTAACTTCGGGTGGTTTAACGCACGAAAGGTGCGCCGGGCTAAAATTAAAACGTAGGTCTAATGTGGTGTTATTTATATGAAATACATGCTGCTTCCCCGACCTTCTTCTGGGTAAATCAGTGAGAAAAAAATTATTTTTAGTAAAGCCTATGAGAAAGTATCCGCTCGTATAGCTTTGACGTTGCGAACAGGGAGAAAAAGTATTTTATGCGTTTATTTTGTGCCACCCAGGAAGACGTCCTAGCTGGCTAAAGCGCGCGTAGCAGCGATTTTCGGGTGAGGTGTGCGCGCCGAGGAGATGCGCTGTAGCTGCCTGTACAAATGAAAGTAACTTGGCTGCGTGCAGTTCCCACGTCTGACTGTTAGTGCTCTTCAATAGTCAGTTCTCTTCGCGCAGCCCTCGCTTGACTTCAGCAGCCTTGCGAGGCGAGTCGTATCGGAAATGTAATAGCTGGAACCATTTGGTGGTTGTCGATCAAGCATCGGGTCTGATTCCGGCTATTAGCCACATCTGTAAATATTAATACGGGACTTTTGTTTAAATTTCATTGTTCAAAGGGAGGCAGGAATGAAAGTGGTGTGATTTTTCAGACCCAGGCAGATACAAAGTGTTTCGGTGGTGCTGCTCGCCCCCTTATTTTCGTTTTGTTACCGTAATTGTGCCTCGCTAATTAATGTCTGGGACCTTCAGCTGTAACGAGATGATTTATTTTAGTCTTTCTGTAAAATAGTAAATGCCTTTTTTTTTTCTTTGTTTGTTTGTTAATTCTTCTTTCAAATGAGAACAATGACTTCAGGATTTGTTTGTGCGTGTCTCCTGAAAAACTGTTCGATAGCAGAGTTGAGGGTTTTTTTCCTGTGCTTTATATATATATATACACACACATGAAATTCTTAATATTTACTTGTCTTTGAGCTTACCTAGCCCTGAAGTGTGCCAATCAGTGAAGGCTCTGTATGCAAATCTGTCCTGTCATGGGCTCCTATATTTATTTCCTTTCCTCTCCCATGGCGCTCTTTCTCACTTTTTTTCCACCCCACCTCTTTTTTTTTTTCTTTTTTTTTTCTGGTTATAGTGTCAGTGAGGAGGGAC
Source organism: Haliaeetus leucocephalus (assembly GCF_000737465.1). Lineage (NCBI taxonomy): Eukaryota > Metazoa > Chordata > Aves > Accipitriformes > Accipitridae > Haliaeetus > Haliaeetus leucocephalus. Next base: position 9,005,862 of record NW_010972776.1, read on the forward strand.
TAGGTTGTGTTTTGAGGGGAACCCTATATTTCAGGGTGAATTTGTTTTGGTTTTGCCTGTGTGTTTGGGCTTGGGACGGGGGGGGGTGTCTTTTACTTAATTGCCCAATATACTTTGGCAAGCAGAAGTTGCATTGTTTTGTGAAACTACATTAATGGATTTCTGCATGTTCAAATTCCCCAGTTATTTGGGGGATTTAATTAAACCTCTGTAGGTGGCTGGCTTACGTAGATGACAGGTAGAAGTCTCGATTGCTAGAAATAGCTGGTGTACACACCACAGGCGTGGAGCCTGTGGCAGCAGAAGAGCTGTTGCGATGCTTTTGCATTCAGGTGGAGCTTTTGGGGCAGTTCTCTTGACATTTGGGGCTATCAGTACAGGGGGACACCTCTGTTCCTGGCCATGGTGGGGTGCTGCTCGAAGGTTGGGGGTGCTCCTGGGGTTCTGCCTCCCCCTGGCAGCGAGGGGCTGAGCACCCAACAGTGCCAGCACAAAACCCCCAAATAGCCCCTCTGCATCTTACCTGCTTGTCCTGGGGGTGCTTTATCACCCAAATCAGCATAAATAAGATGTTCCCTTTGCTTCTGGTCTGCCAAGACCAATAGGCTGTTCTTGCTGCTGCTGTTTTAACCCCTTCAGGGAGGAGAGGGGAGCTTGCTGCCGGCCGTGGTTGTGCCCGGTGGCTTTCCCGCTCACTCCCGGAGCTGCCGCTGGTTTTGGCTGGCAGGAGCCACGTTGTCCCCCCTTGCTGTACAGCGCCTGGGTTATGGTCCCAGTTTACCAGTCCACCTTGGGTACCACCGCCCAGAGCCACGCTCCTGCCACAATGGTGCCGGCGGCCCTGGCTGCAGGAACGGGAGAACTGGGAGAGGAGGGATGCGACTGCTCTTTAAGTGCTCCTGCGTAGTCTGCCCTATCTGGAGGTGAAAATTTGAGTTTGGTTTTCCCCCCCGCCCCTCATTTTTAAATTTTTTGCACCCACCCATCCGAGCCGTTGTGGTCTGTGCATGCCTAGGGAGGCGACCCCTCTGAGGCTGCCCGACAGCCCCCGTGTCCCTCCTCCCAAAGCACGGCAGTGCCTCTGCAAGCACCTCCTAAACCCTTCTGTGACCACCTAAACCCTTCTGTGTGTTGCTTTCTAGTTCCCATTGAAACAGCGATTGCCTTCTGTCCAGGGAGAGTCAACGCAGGAGGAGCCGATGTGCCCGCGTTCAGAGGTGAGTTGGGAAGGTAAGCTCATGTGCCCCGCCTGCTCCAAAATACCTGCAACATCTGCATCCCTCTGGATAAATGCAGGTTCCTCTGAAGCATGTATCCCCTTCTTGGGCGCTGCAGGTAACAACACCTCGGAGAGGTTGAGAGAAACTCATATCATCCTGTTCACCTGTCGTCTTTCTGATTTAATATTGAGCATCCAAAGCACACACTAAGTTTGAAAGAAGCAGAAGTGTGAGATGGGGTGATTCAAACACAGAGATATTGCTCAAAATAATTACGCTGTCATGTCATAAACAGGCATATTTTCTCAGATACGTATTTCACTGCCTATCCCAAATTTCCACTTGCCCAATACGCAGTGTGAATGTTGATTTTTCTCTCTGTGCTAGAGAATAAACTCATGGAGGTGTATTGAGCCCTCGCTTTGGAAAGCCCTCCTTGCTGAAGAGGGCTCTTGCCCCCCTTGTCGAAGTAGGCTAAAGACTGGTTTATATAAAAACATTAATTAAAATGTGAACCTCAAACAGAATCAAAATGGATTCTAGAGCTGAGCTTGTTTGCTGTTGCTTTTTTTTTTTTTTTTTTTGAGTCACTTGAAGAGATGAAAGAAATAAGACTACACAGGTACAGTCAAGTAAAACATTGTTACAGAAATAATTAATGGTAAAATTACGTGGGGGCTTGTTTTGTTTTAGCTTGTACAGGTTTAACTTTCTCTGGGTACTTGGCTTTGCAGTAAGTAGCAGTTGCTCGTTAGAGAGTTGGACCCGGTGCTATCGGTATTGAGGACACTGAAGTGGTGAAAAAATACAGCTTTTTTGTTGGCAAATATTTGATTTAAAATTTGCAATAATTTGGCACGGGTCATGAGAGCTTTTGAAATTCCTATTTTTAAGTTTGCTAAACAGGGACTAGGAGGACAAACTGGAACTCGGCTAACCGGCATGTTTAGCGCAAGGGGACGGCACAAGCATTTGAACTAATGGCGTCATTTCTGACATTGTTCAGGTTTTTTTGTGATGCTGCTTTTTAAGAAAATGAATTGAAGGAAGTTGTCACATAACGGGGGAAAAAAAGTCAAAAGGAAACACAAAAAATGTCAGGCTATCTGCACGGCTCCTGTACAGCCCTTGCAGGCTGGCGTGTAAGTGCCTCTGGCAGCTGCGTGCTTCAGAGCTACAGCCTCCTTTCTGCCCTGTGCCGGTGTTTTCTTCTCTGGTACAGGCAGGAGAGGCGGTGAAGTTCCAGGTTATCTTCAATTTCTGGTCGTGTAAGGTTTGACCATTGAAATGGTAAATAATCATAATCGAGTTTTTAAAAAAAAAAAAGTTATATTTTAGATTTCTCAAAAGGCAAAACAAGCAAAATAAAAATATTTTAAGGAAAACTTCAGAGGTTTGAACTGTTGGAATCTGGATTTAAGTGTTAACATTGCGACTCCCGGAAAGTCCTTCATGTTCAGCAGCCCCTAAGAGGAAAGTACAAGGTAACATTTCCCCCGAGACTGTTTGGGAGGGCCGGGAAGGTCTGTGGGATCTGCTGCAAAAGCAGCAGGTCTGCTAGATCTGACAGTGTAGACTTGCTGAGGCCCGAATATTTTTGTGGGTGGGGGGAACAGTTTATTTCCGATTTTGTTTCTGAAACTGGTTTGTTTGCACTGTGTAACTGCTTCTTCTCTTATAGTTACAGACTTTCTGATAGCACCCGTGAAGAAAAAAAGTATGTCCCGTGGTGGTAATGCATGCGTGTTAAATGTCTTCATTGTAGAGTGTTCTTCAGTACCTTATATCATGGTTTAAAAAAAAAATATATATATATTCAAAATACCATTTGGAATGTCAACATTCAGTGGGCTTTGAGGAGATGTAGCAGCACATCATGGTTTGTAGGGACAAGGAGATACAGACCATTCTGGGCTGCCTCATTACCTCAAGGATAAGACAAGAAAGTGAGCTTCTGGTTATCATAGATGTGGAAGCTAACACATTCCCATGTATCTCTTTAGTTCAGTTGAACAGGTATGTGTAGATAAGTTCTCCTGGCGCTTGTGTCCGTGCACATCCTTTGCAGCTACAAATACATTCCCTATGAGTCTGTGTGTGTGCGTGTGTCTCAGCAGGGCTGGCCCTGCAGGCAGGAAGGACTCGTAGCTCCTTTTTGTTCTCCACCATGGGCATGGTGGCCCATGTTGGCTGGAGCGCTGTGCCTTCAGCTGGCGCCTTACCCCCGCACCTATTGCTCTTCGGTCCTTTCCCTGGCAAAGGGTCAGCCGAGGTCCTCTGTTGCCCCGGGGTTTGGGGGGGGAAGGGGGGGTCTTCAGGCCGTGGAGAGGCGCTAGGATGGAGAGCTGTCAGCAGTGCTCTAGCAGCACGTAAATACTGGAGTTTGGGATTGCCTGTTGCTCTCCAGTATTGCATTGCTGCTTTAGTGAGGCTGGAAATCGGTCCCTGCCGCAGGAGCTGGGGCTCTGGCTCTTGGGGTGCCGCCTCGGCACCCCCACGGTGCCTTCCACGCTGCTGCTCGGGGGCTCTCGTCTCCCACACCAATAAACCACTGCGGAGGCAGCAACGAACGAGGGCTTGGTGTCGTTAATGGGGAGGGGGCCGGGGGGGGGGGCTGCACCCTGACACCCCTGTGCTGGTGGGTACCCGATGCCCCAGCCCAGGGATGGAGCAGGCAGAGGGCAGTGCCGCGGCTGGGAGACGGTGCCAAGCCCTTCCCCAGCGTCTCCGGTGGGGTGGGAGGGCATGGGGGGGGGTGAGACACAGTGGCAGTGGGGGCAAGGGGTAATGCTGGCCCCTGGGTGCTTGCCCCTAGCTGCACCCTGCCTCCAGCAGCTGGGGAGGGGGTGTAGGGGGGGTGAGGGTGAGTGGGGCTTCAACTGGGTGGGAAGAAGAAGGGGTCCTTTAGTTGTGCCTGGGGTGCTCTGGGGGAAGCCCTGCCACGGGAGGGATTGCCTTTCCCCGGACCGTGGAGCTTCCCCAGCCCCTGTCAGGGTACCCAGGTCAGACATAGCTGGGGGTGGGGGGAGCTGCCAGCGCTCAGCACCCACACAGCATCTGGCAGTACTTGGGCCATAGTGGGAAGAGTTTGGTGGGTCTGGAGAGCCTGGAGCACCCAAGGGCTTGTCCACAGACCCATCACTGCAGCAGTGAGCTCCTCCAGAGCAAGCCCAGTCCCAAGCTGAAAGGTTTTTCTTTCTTCTGCTCTTAGCATCGCACCGCTTGTGATTTCCCAACCCAGAAGGGAGCAAGGGATAGGGCACAGGAGCCACTGCGGGGTCAGGGATGCTCGTCCTGGGGAGGGCTGGGATGGTGCCTTCCTGGTCAAGCATCCATCCTCTGCGGTGGGAGTGAGGTCCCGTCCTGCTGGTGATGGTGCATCATTAACTGCCCCAGTGCTGCAGTCTCCTGTGGAGCCTTGGTGGCTGTGAATCCCAGAACATTTGGGTTTGTTTTCTTTTTTTCAACTATTTTTAGGAATTAATAAATCATGGTCAATACTTGTGGGGCAGGGGGGTGGCAGGGGAATAGCCTCTTGCTGATTTACAGCTTGATTGCGGCTCCTGGTCTGCGCGGTGAGCATCGGTACCACCAGGAGATCGGCACAAGGGACCCCCCAGCACACAAATGTTTCTGGCACAGGGGAGGTGTAAAAGGCGTGCGTGTGGGTAGGAGCAGTTTTTAAAAGCTTCTGCCCACTAACAGGTCACAGTCACAATATTTGGACACACGACCAACCCATTTTAAATCAGACATCGGTATTCTTTCACTTGTCTCTGTAAAATGGTTTATTCCCGCTTTCTACAAGTCAAGCCCTTCATCGCCATATATAATACTGCTTTCCCTCAGGAAAACAAATTGATGAATAACTTGGTTTACAGGGAAATTGGTCGGTAAGGTGATTAGTTCTGTACTTCTATGCTTTTATTGATTTTACATCAAATTTTTTTAGAAAAGTTTTCTGTTAGCATTTATAGTTGGAGTGCAAGAGTTAAAAATCAGGTTTATTCCTTCTTTTTAGCCCTGTCTGTTGTGGTCAGTTTGATTTTACTCAGCTGAAAAAAAGAGATTTCCACCTCATTCACAAACAGAAGGCTCCTGCTAAAACTGTGCTTTCAGGCTACAGTCTCCTGCCAGGATCAAAACGACTCAACAGTAATAGGAGAGTCAAAGCACTGCGGAGTTTTCGGAGCACCAGGCAAGAATAAAATTTAGAGGCTAAATCAAGCCAATAGGAAAAAAAAACCGATCCCAGGGGAGATGATAGAAAAATGCGCCCGTGGAGGTGGCTGTGCTGCGGGTAAGCAGCACCAAGCTGTGGGAGCGGTCCCTGCCTGAGCCCCCGGCTCGGGGTGATGGATGTGCCGCAGCCGGGGTGCAGGGGTGTCAGGAGCAAGGGCTGGGGGTGCAGCACTGGGGCTTCGCATCTGCCGCAGCGGAGTCCCAGGGTGCCTATTCAGGCAGCGTTTGCTCCCCTTTGCTGCTCCCGGTACCTTGGGAGCGTGTCTCTGCTCTGCTCCAAATATTTCAGGATATTGCCAATTATTAATACAGAAAGCCCAGGGGGTAGAATCCAGCTGTGCTCTTCTCTCTAAGAAGCTGGGGAAGCTCCTGTCATTTTTTTTTTTTTGTTCCTTAAATGTAAGTTTGCTTTCAACGTGTTTGCAGGTTGGCTTCACTACTGCATTTGAGCACAAACCACTCGGGAAAAAAAGCAACAAATGCCCTTGCAGAGCATCCCAGGTCTGACTTCAGTCACCCGGAGACCCTTATCGCACCACGCTGCTGCAAGCACAGCATTGCCGGGGCAGCTCTGTTAAGCGGCGTGCAGCCATGCAAAGGGGCAGCAGCACATGCAAAGCAGCTTGAGCAAGTTTTTCTGTTTGTATAGGATAAAGCAAGATGTATTTTTTTTGTTTAATCGTGAAGCCTGCTGCATCAGAAATTTATGTGACCACCGTGGAGGAGAAGTCTTTGAGCTTCCTCAGTAGTTTTTGGTGTGACTTTATAAACAAGCTGGAAGGCAGCAGTTCCCTGTGGTAGGTAAATACATGCAGCACATCATTACACCGCTGCGTGGCTGCTGGGTTTAGTAGACAGAGACTAGATAAGCTTATTAATTGCACACTTCTACACCAATCTTTTTTTTTTAATTTCACCCAGCTCGAAACCCTCCCACATGCTAAGACTGAGGTTAAGTTACTCTGCTCACAGTACCAGGTACCTCTGTTAGAGAGGCAGTGGTGTGGGAGCCAAATGAGGTGTTGCAGATTCCTGTAAACACTAAAAAAAAGCAACCCCAAACACCACCTTATCTACCTTCAGTGTTTTCCTGCTCACCTCCTTTGATGCAAAAGGAATTTTTGGCAAAGGTTAGCCGCTCATTGTGGTAGCCAGCATTATCTTGCTTTCCTTGCACTTCTTGCCCACCCACCTGATCTGCTTTTCCTCAGCTCACATCCAGCGTGCTCTGAGCCAGGACTGGCTTTTGTAGGTGTTTGCGCAGTGCCCTGCACAACAGCAGCTCCCCGTGTTAGATGTTAATAAGTTCAGGTCTCGCCCTCTGCACTACGGAGGAGAAGAAACACTTTGCATGTCTCGCTCTCTCTTTGCAAGGATAATTCTGGCTAAGTAAGGTGACTCTGTGTGCCCAGCTACGTGGCTGGCTTCAGTGGGAAGCCACCAGTATCTCCGATGCAAAGCTGCACGAAGACAAAAATCTCGGGTTAAATTAAACGTGGCAAGTAGCAGCCACATGGCAAAACAGCAGCCAGCTCACCCGCTCCACCAGCAAGGGTTTGCTAAAGCGTGACTGCGATGACCAGAGCAAACGATGGCGCTGGCGCCCTGATGACTCAGTGGTTCTTGGCAACAAACTCACCAAATGGAAGGAAAATACAAGTTCAAGTCTTTTTTTCATTTCTGAAGCAAAGTGTAAGACATTGCTCTCAGCAATTTCTCATGTGAACCCATCCTTGTGTGGTGTTCAAGTAACAGAATATTGAAGGTTACTCAAAATATGATTCAAGTAGAGCATATATTCATCTATAAACTGCCCAGAGTGAGTTCTCATGCCATATGCTCTGCGAGAGAAAATAGCTTCCTCTACATACTGAAAAGAAATGATTTGAGTGTGGACAAGTGCTCTAGGCAAGGTCTGATGGCAGGCAGGGGACGTGGTGGTGTGGAAGATGCAGCTAGACAAGAGGGGTTTGTGGTTATTCTTTACTAGAAAGCATAAGATGGTTTTCTAATTGCAAGTGTAAGGAGTTTACACCGCAAAAGATATTTCCACCTCGTATTTCGTATTCTCTGATTGCTGTTGGGTACTTTGCATTTTGTGAATGGAAGAGAAAAAATTGACAAGAAAGGAAACCGAGGGGAAAAGATCTGATAAAGGCACTGCAAAGTACATTTAAAAGCACACACGCACACCCCCCCATACCTGCCGCCTCCCTGCCTTAGGGCTGCTTTATCACATTCCAGCTCCTCAGATGGGAAACAGGCAAGCGAAGCATCGGCATCAGCATCCGCATCCGCATCGCTGCTCCGGCGCTCCGGGGGCCCTGCAGGTTACCCGGTAAGCACAGGAAAGGCAGCGCATTTTATCAATACCCAGAAAGCCTTTTCCCAAGGAAAAGGACTTTATCCCTCTCCGAACTGAAGGAGAGCTAAGCCAACACCATAGTGCTGATGCCAAACCCTGCCCCAGCTCGCGGCGGAGGGCTGCCTTCCCGCTGGACGCCGGGGCTCGAGGAGCAAACTCAGCCCCACGGCAGCAGCCGTGGCCGCCACACAACGTACAGGGCATTGGCACGCTCTCCCGTGCAAAATCGATGGGGAGACGTGGTGCTTTCAGTGGCAGGAACAGGTGAAATAAATAGGGTCACTTTGCTGCCGTGAGTAGCAAACTATTGTGGGAGAGCCAAGGGTTTTTTTTTGTCCAAGTCTCTTCCAAAAGCAATTCCGTAGCATTCCCACTGGTGCTCCTGAGATTTCAGGATTATAGATCGTGCATGGACAAGCTACGCAGCTGTAAGAAACCTACCTAACAGAACTGGGACTGGAGCTGGAAATAGATGGTTCCTTATTTAACAGCTGGTCCCTTATTTATACACAGAAACACTATCTATTGGGGTATTTTCCTGACTGCATTTGTGAAGGACAGGGGTGGAGGGCACAGACTGTCCGGGGAAAACCCCCACCTCTAATGCCCAAACTTGTAGCTTACACACACAGCGATTTGCTATAGGCCACCTGGAGATACGCATTAGACACAAGCTGGTTGGTTTGCTTTTTGGTTATAGTAGGGGGAAAATATAAAGATGCCACCAATAATCACTTGTTGGATAAATACCAGCCTCTTACTGGACAGGTCTATCTACCTGCAGCTTGATTTACTCACCATCACAGGCCTCTCCTACCCCATTCTGTTAAGGATTTCCACCTTCAGAGATGTTTCAGTTCACCAGTTGGTGTTTTGCCAGAGGTGAACAGCCTGGAGGAAAGCCTCTACACAGAAGTTATGTTTGCAGCCATTCCAATGTAGCCCCAACACACACCTCACACCAGCCTTTTATCACTTGGCAGTTGCTAACATGATCCCTTTCTCGGCTTCCCTAGGGCTGAAAATCCTCACTGCCAGTTCTTACATTGTGCTGAATCTTTGTGCTTTTCTAGCCCTACCCTCTTCACCTGGGTGTCTGCAATGACTGTGACGTTACTGGGTACTGGTATCTTTACAGAGCTACGAAGAAATTTCCCCATCAGAATAGTCATCAAACTACATCTGAAATTAAATGAATTTAAAATCCTTAAACACTACAAAAAGAAAAAAAAAAAGAAAAAAAAAAGAAAGAAAAAGAAAAAAAAGGCCACTGTGATGTCTCATTTACTTATAAAGGTACTTGCATACAGTTGAGATCTGATCTTGCAAGGTGCAACCTGAACGGGAATTAAAGGGAGTCAGGCACAGCAGAAACAGTCCTTTAATGAATTGTGAGTAACCAGCTCCCTCTAAGTAGTGTCAGATCCTCACTGCTGGATTAGTGCATGCGTGACAGGATTTTTCAAAGCATAATAGACAATGAAACACCACCAACATTTAATGTCAGGATATACAATTACAAGGCAACTTAAAGATCCTCATTTGCCTCAATTTTCAATACCCAGATTCACTCCCCAAGTGAACTGCCAGCTCAGTTCACGCGAAGACTTTTCACCGTTCTCTCTCAGCTCTTTCTAGAGCACTTTAGATTCAAAGCAAGAAGAATAAACACTCCAAACCAGAGCTACACATTTGCGGTACCAACTCAGGCAGCTTCAGTGGTCTGCGGCAGGTCTGCGGCAGGCGAGAATTATCAAAATGTACAGAAATGCCAGACGTCACAGGGTGAGACAGTATAGTAAAGCCTATAAATATTCAAAATTATTTTTCCAGCATACATTTGTGATTCATAAAATGTGGAACTATAATGAATTTCAAATGCCACATAAATGTTCAAAGACGAGATTTTCTCTGTGCTTTCATAATGCTTTAACAATGTATGTCTGGGTTGCACAAAGTTGGCATTTAACTTGCAAAGGTGTGACTAAAACCCCAGACTTTTAACCAAAATTACTGAATAAAAAGCAACAATTACATTTTCAACTTTTTTCAAGTGAGAATTTATCTTCCTGTAGTGCGTGCACAGGTGCTGTAAAAGGCCGCAGTATGTGAGAACTGTTCTAGCAAGGGCAAGAGAGTGGATAACTTTTTCTCTGAACAGTTTTCATAGAGAGTAACAAAAGCTTTTGAACAAGGAACCCCTCTGTGGTGATAAACTTCATCTGACAAGCGCCTACATGAAGGAAGCGCAAAAAAATAAAAGTGCCTGTTCCCCAGCATTTGAAATGTGGGAACATTGAGTAAGATTTTGTGTTTTTTTTAAATAGTGACCTTTCCCATCAGACACAGGCAAGGTTTGTTAGAAGGCAGACCTGGGCCCCTGCAGCATCGCTCCTGGGGTCAGCATAGCTCAAGAGTATCTTCCCAAACCTCTTCTGTGACTACACCACGTGCACATGTCCATGCAGTTCCAACAGACCAGTAATTTCCCCACTTCAGCTACAGCATGGAAGATAAACCCCTTGTTATGACTAACTTAACCTCTCCTCCTTTTCCCAAATCACAGCATTTGAATAACTCCCTTAACCAAGACAGGAAAACATTTCAGGATAGACTAATCAAGGGTCTAGTCCTAAAAGATACTGAACATCATCAATTCTCATTGTTTTCATGTGTAGATAGGTACTTTTAAGCCACCTCGCTAGTGTAATCTCTAGCTGCCATGAATTTATTTTAAAACACATTGTGAAATAGGAACTATTAAGAAGGTTGAAGAAAACGCCACTTTTTAAGATTAGACCTTAAGTTCAACCAGAAGTAATGAGAAGTTGAGTAGATGTAATAATTCTCGAGTGAGTTTATATTTTTCCACGTTGCTTTTGTGTTTCCTCTTCTTGGAGATGCACCATATATTTTTGCAAGAAGTTGTCCCAGGGACAGTACAGGTTCTTGAAAAGGCATACACACAAATGTTATATAGAACATCAAGAAATACAATCAGTCTTTGTAGTGCATTTGGGAAAAAAAGCTCTTTGGAACATTAACTATAACATTGCAAAAGTATAGTATAATCACAACCAGTGTTCTCATATCTGTTAGTGAGAATTTTGATTTACAAATAGATCTCCTACACATTGTGGTCATTCGAGCTAAATTACATTGTGTGAATTACTCGTATTTTAGGTCTGCTACTAACCACTACAGTTGTAACTGAGCACACCATGGACGGACAACAATGCGCAATACTTGGAAAAGTACAGAAACATGACTTATTTTCAAAACCACAGAAAAATCTTTCAAAACAGGCTGGCAAAAACTTTGTTATGTATTAAGCACTGAGCAGCATTAAATCCAAGCATACAGTGGAAGAATCCATGTGCAGAAGTAGAAGAACTGTGTAAGCTAAGGGACCAAAAAGCACGGCCCAAGGACAAGGTGTGAGATGGGCTGCCATGTGTAGAATTAAACTTGACATGAACAGAGGTGTTAATGAAACAAACCCAACTGATTACTTCCAAAATGGTTGCAGGGTTTTTTTCCCCCGCATGTATACATTTAATGAACGTATCATCTCCACTCTTCATTTTTGCCAAAACAGAACAAAGGACAGTACTTAAACCATTGTCTCTGAAACCTACTTTGGTTATAGAATATGCAAGTGTTTCAATATTTTCCCTCAGCATTTTATCATCTCTCTTGTAGATAGGATAATGTTAACCAAAAGCTCTACAAAGATAACAAATGTAGAGTCTGCCTTCACTGTCAGAAACACTTGTGAAAAATATTACTGAGAAGAAAATTTCAAGAGCACTTTAACATACAGAATGAGTGGCATAGATGTATGGGGCTTATTTTAAAGAGACAGCCTTTATTTAAAGTACTTTGTTTTGTAGACCTTATAAAGTAAACATTACAATACTTTTTCACAAATATATTAAAATTGTTTAAATTTAAAGGCAATTCCATTGACTGATGGATATTTTTAAAGAAAAAAAAAACTAACAGAAATAGGCAGCTCAACTAAAACTAGATCTTAAACATTCTGTTTTGTCATTCCATCTCCTCAAAAAAAAAAACAAAAACCAAAAAACAAACAGGTGAGAGAGAGAGAGAGAGAGAGAGAGAGAGACACATTTTTCACCCAGACTTTCTTTACAGCAATAAGGCAACTCCAGGAGATTTGAATGACCTCCTTGGAGATTACAGATACTGTAACTGGCTGCTCCTCATGCTTTATAACACCCAAAGGTGCAACTATCCATTAATCACAATCACATTTGTGCATTAAAATATAAAACTTAAATTACAGATTTTAAAAATATTACTAATAGACTTCCCTATCATAAAATGTTTTACATTTACAGTACTTGAACTATTTCAGTTCTGGGTTGATGAGGTTTAAGCAATTTACCACTGCAAGAGTTAGACTCTGGAGCTCACAAACAGCACAACCCAACCAGGGGCAGCAATAGTCGGTAGAGTCATAGTGCAAATCAAAATAAGGAGTGCAGAATTGCACTAGTTGTTTACATTTCTAAAATATAAATGAACAAGACGAGCTCTTGTATTGTACATGCAATAAATTATAGTAAGCATATGACAATGGGGCTGGGGCATTCTACAATTTTAGCTGGTGTACCAGAGTTGAAGCCTGTGAAAGATAGGACTCGGTAAACAAAACATTTCAAAGCTCTGTTGTCATAGCACTTGAACTATGCTTTCACGCTTTGTACTTCTGCTTCCCCGTCTCGCTGATCACACAGATATGCTGAAACAAAAATAAAATAAAAAGCTTCTGTTAGAGAAGTAAAGTAAGAGATCGATGGTTTACGTCTGTATTCAATAATGTGCTTCCGAAAAAAATACAAGCATGCTATACATGTTTCAGTACAAAAGAATCTTGTGATAATGTTTATGCAGAACAACTTAAGCCTTTTTTTGTCTAAAAAACTCAACATTGCCTTCTTTCTCCTCCCCCTAATTGTCCCACCCAATGTTTGCTGGGTCTGGTGAGACCCAGATGAAGAATTAATAACTTAGAATAAAAAGTGAACCCCTCTTAACTTCCAAGGTCTCTCTTCTCTTACTCTTACGTAACTAAGCAAATGCACTTATTTGTTGCAGACATCTGGTAAGATAAGAAACTTCACATTGTTTCAAAGTTGACAGGAGATGTGTAGCCTCCATTCTTCATGCAGCAAAGTAAATTTTAGTTTCGTAAGAGCTCCAAAACGCTGTCCCGCTGCTCTAGAGTTTGCTCTCATCGTTGCATCACCAACAGAACATATTTGCACATGAGGCATGATTTACAGAGGAGGGAGAGTGATGTGAGGAGACTTCCCTTCCTTCCTCCTCCCTAGTTTTAAATGGACAAAAAACATACGGGAAAAATTACTTACGTTCAAATCTCTAAAGTATTCATTGTAATCTAGGGCGTATCCCACAACAAATTTGTCTGGCACTTCAAATCCAACAACTGAAAAAGACCATAAGTCACCAGTATGTTAGAAAAGAACTTCCTAGAGTTAACTAGACCTTTTTACAGAGGCAATCTGGAATTTTTAGGTATGTAGGCATCCTAACTCATTTTATTTCTTCCACTCAAGTGGAATCTTCCTTCCCTCAGATTAACATTTGAGCTATTTTAAAATTTTAACTTACTTTGTTGATTTAATTTATCAACTAAAGCAAAATTAAACAGATTCATTTATTGGCTCCCACGCAGCAGCATGGTGCTAGCATGCAGTCTGCAAGAAATTAATGGAAACACTTAAACCTACAGACAGGGTATTATTATCAGAATGTAAAATTCCTTGAAAATTTCCTGCAACTTTGTAAATACATACAAGAAGAGCCAATACTTCCCAGGACTTCCTAGATGCTTGACGTGCCAGTGCAAAAGCAGCGGCACTGGTAAGCACAGCACAAGTCACCCTCACAGGATCACTCAAAAGGCGGCACCTCTGGGAGCTGGACCTGCGCCACAGGTAGCGCTGCAGGAAGGGTACCCAAAGGCATAATGAGCAGGCAGGTTCGGTCGTCAGCTCCTTCAAAACTATGGATGTGCAAGTCCAACAGGACTTTCTGTGAAGGGCTGGGAGAGTGTGCACAGAATAATGTGAATATCAGAACTACAGTTATTGCAGGGAAACCAACCCTCCGTCTTTGAGAAACTGCCTAGATGGACTCCATTCTTGTGACTTGCAGGCAATGACCTGCTATGTAGGAATATACTATGACTGCTAAAACACGTCTTAGATGCTGATTCCATGGTGCAGAGAACAGCAAAGAGCACTCTGTTCTTTATGGAGTCACTTGCAGGTTTCAGAAACAGATGGGGGGGTGTGTGTGTGTGTGTGTGTGTGTTTGGTTGTGTTTTTTTCCTCCCAGAGGAGCTGCCTAAGAAGAGAGCATCAGCTATGCCACAGATTGTCTAAACAGCTCTAGCAGGACAGTTCACGGGTGGTCAAGTCGTATCAGTCCAACCTGTCCACACACACTATAAAATGACCAAAAAATATTGAACTATATAAAATACAAAAACTTCCAAATGGCCTTCTCCCCTCACGCTAAAATGAAAGACTCTGAGCACAAGAAAGCTGTGCGTTTTTTCTCTCCCTGGCCACAATGAGGGTCTGTAAGGAAAATAGGGAGATAAACTGTACAATTAAGAGAAAAGGCTATGTGCAGTTTTGGAAAAATTAAGGTGATGTTTAGCATCTACTCAGCATCACAATACAGGGATAAAATGGAGGCCCAGCCATTACTGCCTTGTTATCTCTTCTTTCAGAACTCACGTGTCCTGCACTGAACAGGTTGTCTCTGTGGACAGATGGCAAAACAAGTCATCTGCTGCAAGATGCTCAAAAGGCAGACCATTAACCCAGCTAAGCCTATAATAAGATCTCAGGAATGAGGGGCATCCTTGACTGAGGGGAATGCCTCAATTAAGCTTTAAGGCATTGAAAAACTTCAGTTCCAGAATATTGTACAACCTTGGAAAGCAGGAGGAAGAGGATGCGATTCTGCTGCTAAATTCACTCCACTTCCATAGTGAAAGCACACGGTCCAGATTAACAGGAATTTAGCCTCTGAAATAAGGTTAAAACACATAGGCCTTCCCAAGGCAGGAGGAGCTGTCACTCTGGTACCACTGTCCACTGTGGATGCTACTCCTTTCTTTATGGTCTTGGGACGGACAGACAGGAGAACACAAGAAGGGAGTAATTCAGATGCCTAGACATAACCGGTTTTGTGCCAATTTAGGCATCTTATTAGTGTAAACTTTTATCAGACCTACTACCATGTGTGGTCCTCCTACATTCCTGGGGACATCCAAACGGCATCAGGTGGCTAGGTTTAGGCACCCGAATCACCAAAACTGTTAAAGGTGAATCCAGCAGATTCTGCTGACTAAAGCATTTGACTACATGCAAGCTGGGAGAATTTGCACACAAAAAGGGTGTAACCTGGACCAAAATATCAAAGTTTGCTTTTCATATAGTAACATGTTACAAAAAGTTAAGGAAAAAAAAAAGGATCAGACCAAATCCAGATTAACTCTGTCAAAATACATTCCAAATATTTAAATTCCCTACTAAATAAGAACAAAATCTATCAAGAATCATTAGTGAAAACTTATTTGGAACATCCTTGGACTTTGACCAAAGGGTACACAATACACTGACATGCTTTTAAAAATTAGTAACAGTTGTCAAAAAGTCACTTACAGTCTGGCCGATATCCCACACTTCGAGGAGTTCTTTTTACCAACAAACTGTCAAACAAAACCAATGTAAAACTGAAACATGAAAAAGCACTGGGTACAAATATATGAGACTGTTTTGATGACACACAAGCTGAATTTGGCCTAAATGTGCATAACTGAAATAATAACTACACATTTTAAACTATTATTTTATTTGCAGGTGCAGCTGATCATAATGACAAAATCAAAACTTCCTAGAATCATGAATGGTTTACAGCCTAAAGGATAACTAACAGGTCTACAAGAGAGAGGCTAGGAGATACCGAGCTGGCTGGATTTTCATTGTGAAAAGTGACTTAATGGGGTTTTACATGTGTTAGGAACTTCAGGCACAGTTTAGCTTATAGATAAATAGGTGATGACTTGGTATCTGGCCAGACCAACTGAGCCCTTTTCAAAAGCATTAGTATTATGAAGCAAAAGTTCAGCTGCTTAAATGCAACCTCAACTGCACTTGCACAACGTGTCAACTGTTTTTCACTGGCACTACTAATTACCCTCATAAAGAAAATGTAATTGGTTCTGATTATCAGTTGATACAAAGCAGCTCCACTTTTCCAGAATTAATAGTCAGAGGTGTAAAAAGCATGGAGATATGGAGTTGGGGGTATTGTAGTAGAGAGAAATGCCGTGCTAGCTTAATTTGATTTGCTCATTATTCAGTTTAGCACTTCTACCTCTTGGAAGACAACCCCACAGGTCTGACATTTGTCTGTCTTTGAGATACTTTGGGAGGAAAAGAAAAGGTGGTCAATGGCTGAATATAAAGACAGAGGTCAGCATAACTCTGTGCATTAAGCACAGACCTCCTTCCCTCCTGGATCACCCCTGAAGGTAGGGATTAATTTGTCAGTCACAGTTTCAATTTCAGACAGTTTCTGAAACTTGTGGTTGTAAGACTTAATTTTTGAGAATTGGTGTAGAATTTGATCAAAGAAACCCCAAATCATATTAGCATTAATTCACAACTCCCTGCTACAACTGCTTAATTGTCAGAGAGAAAGAAAGTTTTGAGAAGAAAGAGGAGAGAGGGAAGTGAAGTAACCAAGAACATTACACTTAAGACTACCTAGAATGATCATGTTTACCTGCTCAGGTCTTTGGCAGACCCAAATTACTCAACAGGTTTAAACAATAGCAAACTGGACTTTGCTCATACTATATTATATTCATGATGTACACTGCAGTATTAGGGCACTACTCAGTGGCAAATATTTAAAATTTGTTACACTTAGTCTGGCCAGGGAGAAATCCTCAACAACCTCACCTTCAGCAGGTCACCTCCAGATTATCAGCAAGAAGAGCTCTTCTCATACGTCTAACAACTGCTTTGACATTGTTATGGCAACACAACTGATTAGCTATTACACACAGCTCTGCTTTACCTCTAATCCCCAGCAAACATTATGCTTTTATTGTGAAGTACACAACCATAGCATAGCAGCACAAAAGATGCAATTTAAAAAGTAGGAAGAATGTTGATATTGGTTAATAACATAATATTATCCTCAACATTTCTTGTTAGTTTTAAGTTATTTAATTATAAAATGTTTTAAAACTAATTGATTAAAGATGTAACTAAGTAGAAAAGCCTGGAAGAGCATATGGCTGGGCGACTCTCACATAATGACCTCTAAAGCTCAGCTGCACTGTGCACACTGCACAAACAATAATGTTAGTGTGCAAACTAACTTAATTTTACAATTAAAGAAGAACTCAAACAAGGTCTCCATTGCACAGGTACCCCACTGCAGTATACTGAAGTTGCAGATAGCGCAAGAAGAAACAAACATGTTTGGATAGATACTACACGGATGTAAGTGACAACCACTGTTATTTTTTACCCCCTTCTCTAGTAAAAGTCTACACTTACGACTAAATTTGTGTTGAAAATACCTCTACCAACTTGAGAGGGTATTTTTTTTAAGCCCAAAAGATTTAAATTCTTCCATGTACTTCTAAACCTAACTTGGACTTCAGTGCTAAAACCCCACAAAACTTACCATAATATGATAAGGTAAGAGATGTACCAGGCATGCACAAGCACCAAAATTCTTCCAGCAGTAAGATGGGAAAGAGCGGTGTTTCCACCAGCCTTAACAAATGTATGTTCTCATAACAAGCAAAAGTGCTTTTGGAGTTTAAACAATTACTAAACTCCAACAGATCGCATCATATATGGAAATGTATTCTACACTTTTTTCTTTTTTTTTTTTTCTCCCCACACTGCGTGTCATTCTTAAGGTGATATACAGCACAAATAATCATCATTAAAATTTTACCTGGCTACTTTCACCATCTTTGGATTGTATTGCTTAAGTAGAGACAGCAACGTTTTCATTGTTTTACCAGTATCAATTATATCCTGAAAATAAAAAACTCACGTAAGAAAGAATATTAAACACGTCAGAGTAACATTTTCAAGTTTCTACCACAGAAACTGCTCATCCGCAATAGCATGAAGTTATGCCAAAATACTGTTCACAATCAAATATAGGTGACACGTAACACCATGTTGTGCTTACACAACTATGCTCAGTGAAGTGATCACGCACATCAACCATATAGTTCTTAATTGTTGTGGATAACTATGACTTTGAAAGCCGTTACGGAACTATGACCTTCTTGGCTCCTTTTGGATATTTTATGGCTTGTGCTCCTTGCAGCTAGGAGACAAACAATGTTTAATTCGAATATGAGAAAAGTAACATTAGTCTTGCTGTTGAGCTCAGTTAGAGAGACAGATGTGCATAACAGAAAGAAAAGTAAGATGCGAAAATAGGGAGAACAAGCCATTATTGCAATTAAAGAAAAAGGAGTGTAATTTACATTACATATCCAAGAAACAGCTGAAGAAATTGCCCTGGGAATAGCTGGGTGCAGTTCTAAAGTCTATACTCAAACACACTGAAATGAATTTTGACACACCATTTTAATCCCATCCACTGGACATATAAGCAGAAAAAAGAATATACGGTTTACAACTGAAGCATCAGAAATGGACTCATTTAGACTGAAATAATCACATGATCTTTAGCGGTACAGTCCTTACCCTGGCCTGAAATCAAGTCTATTTGAAGTGAAGAAGGTAGATAACACAGAAGCAGCAATGTCCTGGTTTCAGCTTATTTTCCCATGACTCCCAATTAAAATAAAAATCAAACAAAAAACTCAACAGAGCACCCGTCAGCAATACTGTCTTTAACACTTAATGTTTTTAATCATAGCTATAAACTCAAGAAAAGTTAAAGATATACAGATATCTAGGTAAAAGTTGGCAAATAAACAGAAGTAGCTACTTTGATGCTCTAAAATAAAAATAGGACCTATTCCTGATTTTGTGTTGTGTGATTATCTGTTTACTGGAGGTGAATCTCTATTTTGTTCAGATTTTTTTGCACATTAAAGGGATGCAGTATAGAACAGCCTAGTGCTCTGGTGCACAAGATATTAAACCTACAATAAAATGTGCATTTTTATTGTTTGACAGTTAAAACTGTGATCGGTATAAGGGTTCATATTTGACAGCGTATAAGACAAGTCACTGGATAGATGATTCACTGAACAAAGGAGAAACTAACCTAGTTAGTTGTCTGGGACTTTAAAGACATACATTCATCTGAAATGGAGCAGATACATAATTAAACGCATCTGCCTATCTGAAGCAAAATATACTTCAAAGGACACCACTGGTCACACAGATGACTGCTGTATACATACTATTTTGGTAGGAGTTTTGGAACTGAATGTGCTTCCTGTGGAATAATATAACCTTCTCAAATTAAAAAAAAAACAAAAAAAACATAAAAACCACATTTTATGAGAGGAAACATCCTTCCCTTTGGCTGCTGAATCAGTTGCCATAGCTGTTTCTTTGCTTACAAACAAGCCATTTCCATTATTTGGAGCCTTAAGACATTATTAGATTGCACGTCCATTTTTCCTGTCTACTGCTGCTGCTTCCCTATCCTGAAACTGGCAGTCTTACTCAAGAACATCCTTTGTCAAAGCAACACTTACTATACATAAGCAACGCTGTCCATCAAGAGAGAGGCATAAAAGCAAGAATTAAGCAACCGGTACCTACTAGGAAATCAAACTGAGGTGTACTGTACCTGGTATCATCCAAAGAACCATGACAAGACAGAGGAATGGGAATTTAGCAATTGCAAAATGATCATTAAAAATTAGCATTCTCTATGTCACTATTTTATCAACAAATTACACACAGGGACATTGGGCTTAGATCTGTTTTTCACGTATTTTAGGATATTCCTACTAGGAACTTCTTTCTACCCCTGCAGTTTAACTTCCTAGCTTGCTGTTACAAGCCCAAAACAATAATATGCTTAATATCACTCTGTTCAGGCTGCTTTTTAAAATTAAAATAAAATCATAATAAAAAAAGACATTTTAAAATTGACAGAATCCCAGAAAACTGAAAGCAAATGCAAACAATTTTACATGGGTATCTTCCTTGTTAAATCTGGCAGTTGAATGCAATTTGAGAATTCAAAATACAGATAATTTCAAATTCAGAGCCCACTTGCAAAATTCAAGCCCGGAATCAGAAGCTGGGAGCCTTGAAACCAGAAACTGTAGGTTTTCCGGCTTAAGAACAACTTCTATTAGAACTCTTCTCCCAGTCACACATTAGAACTTCAAGGTGAAACATAATACTTACTTCTACGATCAAAACATTCTGGTGAGAAGAAAAAAAAAAAAAAAAAGAGAGAATCCATTAATACCTACAGAATATGCCATTTCTTATATATATTAATGTCTATTACTTATTAATTTTCATTGCAGTTAAATATTTGTACCACCGTTTATGTATGTTTACGCATGTAACATTCTGTTAACCAAGTAGCTGGCAATGACATTCTCCTCAACGTCTCATGCTGAGTACAAAGCGGTCTTTAAATTATTGAGACTTTGAGAATCCTAGATATATGCAAAAGAGATCAAAACAGAGTCCACACAATTCGTATTCTTCTAAAGCAAAGAGTGTTATACTATAGAGACATGTACAATTCTGTCATACCTACATCCTTTATATTGAACAGTTACATACATGCCTTAAAGATCACATATGTGTAAGGAGAAGGGGAAAGTAATGTGTTCTGACAGAGCAGGAGACACGGATGCTTTAACCCCAGACAGCTGGCTCAATGATCTCCATAGAGTGACTGGAGAAAAGCAGATTCCCAATTTACATTCTCCCATTTCCTTCTCTTGTCACTGCCTGTAACGGGACCCTCCGTTCCTAACCTGGGCTGCACATTTTACATGTCTCGACAGCATGAATTCCCATCACTACTTCAGTGAAAGACCAATACAGCAAGTAAGTAATGCCTCTCTCTTTTAAAGGTAGTTTGCAGACAACCACCCCCACACAATTATTCTTCTCAGGCACTGCAGAAAAACAAATCTCCTAAAACTTTACTGATACTGAAGATGGCAAACAGGTTTTTCTTTGTTAAGTTCAGACTAAACTGATGGCTTTGGTGGGACTTATCCACTCTCCTAGTATACACCGGCAAACATTTAAATGAAACTCCTCCGTTTTCATTTTTTAAAACTATATAATCTTCACACGCTAAAAGAGCAGCCTTAAAACCATGCAGGTATGTGGGTTCTTTAGTGGTATTGTTTGTTTGTTTTTAAACACATAAAGAGCCATACCTTTCCAGTCAAGGTTGAGAGGTCATCTCCACCAATGACTTTTATATCTCCAGTTGACTGATCATTCTAAGAAAGAGAAGGGTGAGCATTAGCATTACCAGAATAAAAATAATTTTTTCTTCCAGTAAATATCAAAACTGCGAAATGCAAAATCAGTGAATGTTAATGCTTTCAGAAACACAGCACCAACAGTGTCTCTCCATCAACTAAGGAATTACAAGTGACCAAATTTAAAGATGGTATTTCAGATTAAAGATTGTTTGACAAGAGAGCTGCATAAATGCAGGCACCATCTCTCATGTGTGACCATCTTATATACATATGTATCTAAAAAGATACAATTTGCTATGCATTCCCTACACATATGGAAATAAGACAAAAAGCACATCAGTTTCCAAGCTGCATGCTGCTATATAGCTGGTAATTTACATTTTAAACTTTAATGCTTTAGAAAGCCTTACTCTTTGAGTAAGAATAAGCAATCATAACAATAGCAAGAACAGCCAGCAAACAAGGCACAGATTAATATTTAGAAATATAAGCTACAAAAATAGCCAGAAAAGCTTATGTTTGCCTAGTTTACAACAAATATTGGTAACAAAGCAAATTACTTCTTATAGTAACTCAACAGCAACATAGGTACACCATCACTACAACACAGCATTTTGCTTCAGTAAAACTAAACTTTGATACAAATGTAAATGAACTGTTATGTAAGAAAGTTAAAAACAGCTGCTAGGAGGGCTTCACAGATCTTTGCAGTTTACTTAAAGTCATTCAACTGACTTTAAACCTTGACAATGTCTCACAGTTCGTATTAGATGAGATATGCTTATTATTGTACTACTTACAGATGACAACATTATCTTACAATTTAATCATTTCAGTCAAAGGGTAACATTGGTTATCAAACTTTATTCTCATAGCTCCTTACCACATATCTTCCTTTTAGAAAAATGGTATTGTTTTGCTGCTGCACCTTGAAGCCCAAGTGTGCTGCACAACTACGCAGACATGCAGCAAAACAGCAGTTCCTTCCCAAAACCCATATATGACAGATGCAATAGAGAGGGGACCACAAGGGAACAGAGAGACAGCCACATACAGCTTCCTGTTTTTACAGCCACATGAAGACAGATATTCGTGCCATATGAATTGTAGGCAAAAACTAAAAATGTTATCATAAAAAAGAGGAAACAAATTATTTAGAGAGGCACATACGAAGTACACAATAAGTAACACTGGGATGATAGTAAAGAGAAAATGTATTAAAATCCTTTGGACAGTGGTGTCAACAGTCTAGGATAAAGAAATGCTGACAGCTTTAGGCATGTAAAAGCAGATGATAAGAGTAACAGATACTTTCCTTTTAAGATTCCTATGACACAACATAAAATAAAGCCAAATACATTATCAGAAAAAGTTTCTTTTCAGTTGTACCCCATGTATTTTAAAGAAAACATTAGTTGGAGTTACACCACTCTGAAATTACACTGAAGGGCTGTGTTTCGTTACTATTAACGAACATTCATTTTTGATAGTCAACTGTTTCAGTGCTTCCATAACTGCAAACAGTAACTAAACCGAACAGCATCAATGCCACTGTGTTAAAAAAGTCCCAAAACAAAGATGTCCAATGATTGCTGCTTGACCCAGTAGATATACACACTGCTACTGAATGCCTGAGATACTGGCTACATCAACCACAAAAATGTGATTCAGTTAAGCACTGTATTCGTAAAGCTAAAGGACATTTCCTGTGTTCACCCTATCTTAAAATTATCTTAAATGACAGCTTCTTTAAGCTTTTCCTTGTTTATGTTACCAGATTCTCTCTTATCTGTTCCTACACTAATAGGTATTTCATCCTCCTTCCATGGAAGGATGTAAAAAAAAAAAATCATTCCTTACAAAACAACGATGGAGAAAGATGTTACAAGTATTTTGTTCCATTAAAATTACATGCACAGATGACAGACTCGTACTGCTCGGCATATGCCTAAGATCAGGTTCCTGATGATCTGCTTGGCTACAAAGCAACACACTATACTCAAACAATAACATCACAAAATTGTAGGTTACTGTAAACCTTCGGATTATGCATATTAAAGTATGGTGATCAGCAGAGAAAAGACAATCTAACCTATAGAAACTTTCCTGCTCCTTCCCACCAAAACCCATACAAATTGCTACACTTTTTAATGCAAACCATAAATCTTCATTGACATATAAACCTGCATTCCTATGCAGGTACTGAGTTCGTGAGCAATTAAAGGATAAAAAAAACAGTTAAAGAATTTCTGACACTGGTTTTAACCAGATTTCCATTGGAAAGAACTTTGTTTAATAATTAAGCAATGTTTTAATTATCTTCAGGAGCATTATTTCTGATTTCAGTACTGTTAAGACTTTAATGCTTTGTGGTTTAACACATAAAGAGTTTTACTGTTTAGATCTGTTTTAACTGCCTCCCCATTGTCACTGCTGGAAAACAATAATGCTTTACAAGATCCTAACTCCTGGCTCAAATGACTTCAAGATCACCTTTTAAAAAGGCCTTTTAAGTTCCTTACAGTATTTGCTCTAAGGCTGGGTTAACAGAGATCTTTCAGAATACTGCCATGACCAGCCTACCCAGAGTTTACCATGTACTCCACTGAAAACCCCTGTTTTCCCAAGTGACAGTGCAACACATCCATTGTCTTTTGGCTGCCCTTCATGACTACAAAAGCAACATTTGCTCATTTCCAAGTTTAAATGCAGGAGACTGGTGAAAAGCCATTCTTCTTGTAGCACAAACAAAATAAACCGTTTGTCAAGAATACTGCGATCTGGGTCTGTTCACAAACACTATCTTTCCATTTCTTAACAGCTTGCCAGATCATTAAAATTCATCTGTAAGGACTCGGAAAGCTGGAGTTACGAGCAAAGTTTAATCGCAGCTTGATCACGTCAGTATTCTTAGAGAATTATTTTTGGGTGCAGAACAGTACGAACTTTGCATTGCAACACAAAAAACAACCCATATGCTTGTAAATATTAAATGATCGGTCTGAAACAAGAACAGAACCTCAATTACATCAATTTCAGAACCATTACACAAGTTCAGCTGCTTTGTTTATGCAGTCACGGTATTTTTAACATCTTTTATCCAGTCTGTAAAGGCAGGCAGCATGATCTAGTAATCTCATCCAAAGACAGCAACAAGAGAGCTAGCTCCACTTTCGACTGTCCATTACAGTTTGTGATGGTTTTCACATCACTAAACGCAGTAAAGCATCAAAATCCATCTAGTAAAGCACAGATAAAAACTACAGAGCAGATTTAGCATGCTGACACTATTAATGATGGAAGACCTAGTCAATCTGTTACATACATGTTCATGTTAAGACAATCTTATCCAGTCTATCAAATTACGCAATCTAAAGGACGTAAGTCTGGATATTAATTACCACCTAAGAGAGTCCACAGAAATGAAATGCGTATAAATACTGTAGTGGAGGCATCAGGTAACAGGAGCTCCTCACTTATCTAGAACAAGAAAACATTCTTTTATAGAACTGGCTGACAAAAACCCTGAAGCCAACACCTCAAGTAAAACATTCTGCTCAGACAGCTTTCTGTCTAAATTTCTCCACTTTTGTCTTCATCTACTCATTTTTACTACAAAACCAGGCTTTTAATTTCCATAAAACTTATTTTGTTGCTCACTCCCCTATTAATATCAAGGCACTGTAGTCCTGGGGAGTAATAAACAAAAGCAACTGTAGCAAAGAAACGAACCAAAGCATGCCTAACACACCAGTGTGAGCAAAGAAAACAAACATACAATAAGGCAGCCTTGCTTCTTAACAGAGGGTTTTTTTCAGGTGTTTCAAACCATTTCTCCAATAGTTTTTTCCAAGTTAGTCAGGAAGCGGAGAGAGTGAAAGGGTGCAGTCTTTGTATTGTTTTTTAAACAAGCCAAGTAAGTTATTGGAAGTCTTCCTTGAAGAAAACAGAAGATACACAATTTATTTCCTCACAAAAAAGGAAGGTGGGAGTCATCATTTCCCATTCTTTAACATATTATCCTGTAATAGAGACATTCAGCTTTCTGTTGTGGCTTTTACAGGCAGAACATACAGGCATGTGGTAGCTTAGTGGTTAAGCGAACCAGCAGCAGGAGCCCCGAATCTTTCGGGGGGGGAGGGAGCAGAAGGAAAGGGCGTCAAACAGCTCTCACCCACTGATCTAAATATGGTGCACAAGCACAGGGAGTGCCTTGTGAGATACAACCAAAGGCTGGCACGAACCTTTCTGCCCAGCCATGCCTTCTCATTGAAGAGCATAGCTAAATTACTGCCTCGCGTTCAGCAAACGTGAACGTGGTTTCCAGGTAACCCCTGGACGGCCAGCCGTGTCTATGCCTCGGGCAGCCAGGGCTGCTCGTCCTGCAAACGGACTTGACCGAAGTCCCACGCAGTTCTGGGCTTCGCTGTGAAATGATAACAGATCACTCAACAGCAATCATAAATTTATCAAGTTCTTCGACAGTCCAAACTAAGTCTGCAAATAACTCCATCTCTAGTTTCACAGTTTAATGAAATGAAGGATGAGGCTGAGTTTCCAATTTAGTAATCTCTATTTTTTTCTACTGTAATAGGCACTCGTCTACAACTGCGACAAGTAGCCTATACTCCTGACCTGAATGCAAAGTTGCTGAGACAAAACTAACAGCATAACCTTACAAAACAATTTATTCAAACACTCTAAACTGAAACAAAAAAAATCAATTATTTCCATGCTACAGATGGTCTTATGGAACAAATCATAAATACCATCCTGAAAACCCGAGACTAGGCTGTCGGTAAGTCAGGAAGCATACAGTACTAACATACATCTGCTTCTTCCTTTGACCTGCACAACATAACCTCATGCTTCCTTCTATAAAACTTACACTTTACCGCATGTTACAGAATGTTCAATTTCCCTATAAAGTTAAACCCTTGTGTTCAGAATGAAAATAAATTATTTTCCAAAAATGTAAACCCAAGGCAACCTGTGCCTAGTCTTGAAAAGGTAGTTCCATATTCAGTGGACACTAATCATAAATCTAGGTTTATGAATCTAGTACTTCCTCAAGGCCAAATACAACTAATTTTGTTCATTGTTTGGTTGCGCCAAACAACAGATGAGATAGGGAACTCAGGTATAACAGTTTTTGCAGCTTTCAAGTCTTCCTGTGCAATGAATGATGTCTAAGCCACATAAAAATTCCTAGAATTAAATTTTTGTAACCATAGTTGCAGGAGAATCCTCTCTATTATTCTAGAGTCACAGCTTTAGAGATGGGATAGTGGGCGGAGAGGAAATTGTTTAACCAGTAAAGGACATGGAAAGGGTCTCTGCTCTGCATAAGGATTTTACCAGGCTGTGGAGATACCAAGGTCTAAAAGAAAACAGATTATACAGTAAGGTAGAGAAAGCGTAACTTAGCTTGTGACTCTTAATTCCCTAAATTATTTGTTTAATATTAGCACATTCTAGCAGTAACAGTATTAAGCCACCTCTGTTAATAATTTGAAGTTAGTCAAATTTATACAAAAATTGCACAGTACTGCAGAGATACTTACACAATAACTCTTCAACCTAATGAAGTCGACAGTCATGGGAATAGATTTGTCACTGTTTCTGTTCAGTGCTTTGATGTAGTCTAATAAATCAGCAAAAAATTTATAGCCGCCCTTGAGTACACAGAGTGCTACAATGTGGTGTCCTCCCATGCCCTTCATAATTTCTCGTGCCAGTCTCTCCGTCCTGTACAAAACCAAGAAAGAGTTTAGCTGTCATAACACATTTCATTTGCTTACTATAGCAGCAGCATTTTATACTGCTAAGAGTAGCAAACACATGCACCAAACTTGGAAACACATTTTGCTCAGACACATTTGCCTACCACTTCAGTCACTTTTACACGTTATTGGTGAACAAAGTTTTGCTTTTCAAGGTTAATCTACAAGTAGCACTGCCAAATGCCTTTGTTTTCATACGTCACACTCAGCCAAAGCAAATCTTAACACCCTGAAGCTGTTTCACTGTCAGATATGCGACATGAAGGTGTGTTTTCTCCTTCCAAAGACACGTTCAGCTTCCATGCAAAGAGCAACATAAGCTAACACAACGAAAAAGGCAGTAGCCCTCACTAACTGAGGAGCAAGAAAATTCTCAAACTGTAAACTAAAGAGTTTATTTGCCAAGCTAGAATGCCAGAAATTTGTCCTAACTGCAAAATACAATAGCAATGAAGCAGAACAAGAGAACACTGCACCGTTTTTCTGCAATCATTGTTTCTAAATTTATTTTAGAAAGCATGGTATGTATTTATTGTGTGCCAGCTGACAGCAGGTTTCTCAGAGAAAGCCTACCATTATAAACGTTACGTCAATTACTAAATGACATGTACTTCGTCCAATTTTTTCCTCCATATGGAATTCAAGTGCAAAGTTTTTACAATATTTAAAAAAACTAATTTATAGGAATGTTTATTATATCTAATCAAACAGGACCACGTAAAATCTAGATGCATTTCTATTCACAGGATCTCCAGGAAGATCCACCCAGCACCACTCTTAACAAGGCGTGTGTCTCCAGCAACTGCTTCACTGAATTTGTTGTTCGTTCTCTTAAAGAGAATTAGCAACTATCAAACACAAAGTAAAACAAAAATGCCTTGTAGGCTTATGCACCCATTTCTGATCACACGAGGTTAAAACTTCCACAGAACGTTACAAATTTCAGCAACCACAAAAGTGACAGATTGATATTTGCAGAGGCTAATGTCTTTCCCAGAAGGTCAGAGAAAGTTGGATATTACTTATCTACCATACGAACATGACAAAGTCTAAGATTATGTGATTAATAATGTACTGGTATTAATATCCTAAGGATACTCAAGAGACTGTAATTGTTTTCAGACCGAACTGGCACAACAAATAACATCTTCTAATTAGGTTTTAAGAAGGTAAAACATCAAATAAACACTGGAAAGAAAGTTGTACATTGCTACATACCACAAAATTTTGCTTGAGAATTATGACAAATTTCCAAACAACAGCATAACTGCAAACGTACAAACTCTTTGAAGCCAAACAAGAAAGAGTTAATTAGCACTTGTACTTCTTAGCCTCTAATTAAATGTAATCTATTTAGACAGTCACCAGGCAGCAAAACTATCACTGGAAGATCGTTTATTCCAGCGTCATGGAATCAGCTGGAGCAGCGTACTGTCTGAAGTCAAACAAACCTGTCCATGATGAGCCCATGAGGAATATAGACTTTTTCCAAATCATCTGCATAATGTTTAGGTATGCAGAACAAGTCCAGGTCGTAACCTTGTTCATCATCGCCAATCTGAAAAGGAAATAAGGTGAAATTTCTACAAAGCCTTATAGAAAGTCTATGGTGAGGAACTGCAAGTCCTTTGCTTTATTCAGTAAACTATCAAAACCATCATGCTCATCAGGATCACCGTACTTTCCCTCTCTATAAAAACATTAGTCACACTGAACACAGTGTAAAGTGTAATCTAACAGAACCTACAGTTCACAGGAGTAAATACCACGGGCCGTTGCGCAACACAACATGGGGAAAAAATTAAGTCCTAACAACATTCTCCTACATCGGAGAGCAGGAAAATGAAGCTACTACACCTCAATGAATCTCTTTATTCCATTAAAAAAATAACCCAGGAGCTTTTTAACACCTTTGATTTTCCTAGTGTAACGCAAAACCTGCATTTACAAGTAAGCAAGCTGAGGTTTTGACATGGACGTCTTCCAAATCTCCACAACACCAAATCACAACAAAACACACGAGCCAGTTTTCAGGACAAGACAAGACAGCTACAGGAGCATGACAAGTTGTGCTGCTGTGAAGCAAGCCTTCTCAGACCACCATCTGCAAACCATGCAGGTTCAAGATCTTTCAGAATCTGAAATGAAAGCCCTAATTCAGCAACCTGATCCGCATGGGCAAATTCCCTGTATGAAGCAGCCTGCAATACTAGCAAGTGTATATTAATTAGGACAAAGGATTAGCATATGTATATAATTATACCAAACGCTGCTGAGGTTCAGGGCATATTGTCACGACAGCATCAAAAATAGCCTTCCCTGAACCTTAACCCTGCTGCAACTTGAAAATGACTGTGTTTTATTAATTAATTCACTCTCTGGTTATGCAGGTGAATGCTATTACATGTAAAATGAAGTTATGAATTTCAGAGGGAAAACCGAAGCTTCTTACTGACAGTTCACCAGGGCAGGCATTTTAAGTATCCATTTTGGCTACCGCTGCCCTTGCGGGACACAATCTTATTTTGGTGCCCAAGGAAGCACTTACCCGGCCTGCGATCGGCCAACTGTTTACACAGGTTTTTTTGTTGTGTAAACCCTAATGAGTCTTTCACGTGGGGAACTTCATGGGTATTTTACCCTCCCATCCAAAACAGACCCTGTTTGAGCTACCCAGGCACCGAGTCCCTGACCAGGGTCCCTCCGATCGGGAGCAGGCTGTTATTTTAAGCAGTAAGACAGGCCCCTCCCAAAACACATGGTATTTTCCTGTGGTTCAGACCCATCGTTCTATCTAGCGTTGTCTGCTAGACCTTCCTTGCTGCATCTGGTAGGGAAGGGGCCGTTCCTACAGACTTTATCAGGTTTTGTACTGACTGCAGGGATTTACAGTCGCAACCTTGCGGCCGGCACAAGCCCTCAGCCAGAAGACACCACGTGTATTTCATGAGCACCCGGCGCTGGCTTTCAAAAAAAAAAAAAAAAAAAAAAAACAAAGAAC
>NW_010972776.1:9035986-9036520 GCF_000737465.1 Haliaeetus leucocephalus
CCCGGCCGACTTCCTAAAAAAAAAAAAAAAAAAAAAAAGAATACGTAAGAGCCCTAGCAGATACGGCAACGATGCAAAAAAACATCCCCCGCACGCTCTTCCCCCGAAAACGCATCCTAACCCAAACGTTTAAGCGCCTTACACCGCACTCCCGGCTCTCGCTGACGAACCCGTGCCTCCCCAGCACGCTACCAAAAGCAACAGGAATAGGAAGTTGTGCCGCGCCGGGCTGCTCTCTGGTGGGAAGTTGTCCCACCTTCATTTCTCAGGCGGCAACTCCGTTTCTCCCCGCCGTCCTCCCGGTTTAAATCCTCCCCAGACGCCACCCGTGACCGCGAACCCACCCCCGCGCTGCCCGGCCGCCGGGAGGGAGGGAGGCAGAAAGGGACGGAGGGGGGGCACAGCGGACCCGCCGCCGGCTCGGGGGAAGGGAAAGCGCCTGGAGCGGGGGGGAGCAGGGGAGGGAGCCCCGGGCCCGGCGCCGGGAGGCCGGGGCTTCCCTCAAGGTGACTCCGCGGGGCGGCGGCTCCCGCC
>NW_010972776.1:9037025-9074927 GCF_000737465.1 Haliaeetus leucocephalus
CCGCCTTCCCGTAGGCGCGGAGAGCCGCCCTCCGCCCCGCCGGCACCGCTGCCCCGGAGGTACGGGACGGTGCCCGCCCGGCGCGGGTCCCCTCTCCTGGCCGGGGCCGTCCCCACGCCACCCCGGGTGCCCTTCCCTCGGTAGGGCTGTCCCCGTCCCGGCAGGGGGGCGGGTGTCCCCCGGGGTGTCCCCCATCCCTGGGTCGTCGGAGTTTGATCTTCCCCTGCCCGACACGGTGTGGGGATGTCCCCTGTCCCCTCGTGTCTCCCTGAGGGAAGATCACTCCTACCCCCGGGGGGGGGACAGGGTGTGTAATTGCTGTCACTCCGAAACCAAGGACAGGGGATGCTTTTCCCTCGGGTGTTCGCGTCCGTGGAGGGGCTCCACAGACGGAGGGACACCCCCCAGCGCGGCGGGAACGCTCCTCTCCGGCCAGGTGTTGCCCAGGCTCCTCTCCTCCATCACCAAGGCAGGCCTGTCCTCCGCTGCGGCTTCGTGCACCTTGAAGGAGGAAAGAAAAGGGGCTGTCTGCATCACTTCGGGTCTTCTGCGCATCACGGGATGTGGTGGAGCCTTCGTTCTCCCCAAGTGTAGGAAATCCAGCCCCCCACACCGCCACAGGCAGCTGATGGTGTGGGGAAAATACACCTAAATACCCATCAGACCCGCACACACCTGGGTACTGGGGTGCTGGGGCACGGCCAGCCCTCAGGCAGGGCAGGGGCGCCTGCCTTCACCTCCACACGCTAAGGATGACGGCAGCTTTGTGTCAGGACAATTGTGATTGATAGCCAAATCTCAGGCTTTAGGGCTCCGGTTGATTGCTCGCAGGGGTCGGGTCCCTGGGTGCGTAACTGAATATATCGTGGGATTTTTCTCGTCTGCTTTCCGTTGCAGCATTGACGTGGTCACAGCTAGCAACCGACCATCGCTCTGACGTGGTGCAGGGAACCCTTCACAGATGCCGCTCCACATCTGACAGCGCAGGGAACTGATTTAAAAGTAGGACTTAGTTGGTAATAACTGTGCCTTTTCAATAGGCAAAGAAAGTGACAGGTGCCGCCTTCCCAAGCACAAATGAAAAGGGATCCCCTGCACCCCTGTCACCTCCCTGCACGGGGTGGATAGAAGATGCACTTTCCGTTTGGTGTAAGATAAGGCTGAACTGTGCCTGCTGTCCATATCTTTAATTGTCTGAAGGAAAAATTTCATCTTGAGGTAAAATAGTCAGAAAGCACGGAAATGCCTGGATAGCTCCAGTGGTCTCAAATGGGGAGGAAAAAAACCCAGTGTCAACTTTTCCTGTAGGCCTGGAGTTAAGGACAATACAACAGTGCAAATGGAAATTCATGGTTTCTTATATTCCACAATTAGGTATCAGCTGAAGACTTTCCCCTTCTTTCTCTGAGGGGTGGAGACCAAGTTTTATTTTATGCTGCATAAACACTTGGTGTCAAGAAAAGGATAATGATTCTTAAAAATAACTTTATTCATAAAGAGCTGTAGCAATCAGCTCCTGATAACACATCTAACATTATTCCTGTCGGCTCAGAAAACACGATGAAATAAATTTAAGCATCCCCCTGTATGAAACAACCAATTTAAGCAAATTTTAGCTAAGCAAATGGGCACAATCTCTGACAAATGTGGTATTGTTGCAACTAGGTGTTCAGCTACAGTTTGGGCGGGTTAACTCTGGAGTGGGAGGAAGGAGCCTTTATCAAATTGCCTAGAGCAGCAGAATGAAATACGCCCTGCAGCTAACTAATATCAGGAACATGTCATAGCTGGCCTATTTCCAGAAGGCCGGGAAGAACAGCAGCTGCCCTGTCAAGTTCAGGGAGAGCCTGACATTATTGGGCAGCGGGCAATATCTGTCAAAAGACTATGCAACCACAGAAGTGTTTCAGGCTCTGATTTTATTTTAGTTACTGAAGACATTTCTCGTTAATGACCGATATCAATGTCTGCCATTAAAAGTAGCTTCCAACGGCACCTTTCTGATGGCATGCAAAAGTTGTAGCCTTGACTTCTGTGCGATTTCTCCCCAACGGGCAAAAGCATTAGTCCTGTTTCGCCCTTCTGGGTGAGCAATTTCTTTGTTCCTCCTGCCAACCAGCACATTCCTAGATCCAAAGCATTCCTGGATCTGCTGGCACCCCGTTATGGAGGGAAGAACAGATTTACAAAAGCAGAAATATTTGCTGATATTACAGGAAGTAGGTTAGCTGAGATCAGCAACAGATTTAGTAGATGGCCAGTTTTGTTCTTGCGGGTACAGGGGCCACCGAGGTTTGCAGAGCAGGGTGAAGGAAGGGGGTTCAGAGGTATCTGGGAGCTGCACATTTTCTGGCTAGGTGATGCATAAGGTGATAGAGCCAATCTGATTTCTCTGGTATGCACAGCTTTTTAGAAGGCAAAATAATTTAATAAATATGTTTTGTCTCTGAGCAGATTCCTGATTTCGTGATTATTTTGTCCTCTGTTGCCAGTCAGGCAAGGCATATCTCAGTGCCCAGGCCCAGTGAACCATGGCCTGTGTGAGCACCAGTTGTATGTAACTTTATTAACAGACTTTTAAAAACCTTGATTGGTAACCACATGCCCCCAGTGGCAGGATACCTGGAGACAGTAATCGAGTATGCATCATTTGGAAACACTTGAAATAGTGTGCTCCGAGTCAGATCTTCAGGTCACCGCCCATTCACCAATCCCTCTCTTCCCCCCCCATTTTTATCTCCCAGCTTTGCCATTGCTACTGGGTGACAGACAGGGAATTAGCCAAATTTATCTGCTGTTTTTTTCACAAGACAAGCCTCCTAAAAAAGCAAAGAGCACAACAAATTTTCAGCAGATTAACAACTGAGACCAGCAGGACTCCCTTGTGACCAGAAATTAGTCTGTATAGACAGAATGGGAAAAAAATGGAGAATTCAAGGCATATTAACCCAGTCCTGAGATGAGCACAAACATTTTTAATCAAGAGAAAAATCAAAAAGAAATATCTCATTAGATGATACATAGAGCATTCACCAAAATATGAATTTAGCATGCAAGCATCCCATCTTCCTCATGGCTACAGAGAAATCCCTCCACTCTGACTAGTAATTTGAATAGCCTAAAATTATTTTTCTAGCCTAATGTTTCAAATGGGACAGGAAGCCAGACGTACCAAAACATTTTAAAAGAAACACACCCTTTGTAAGAAATAGGGAATAGATGTTGTTTGTTGCAACATACCTTTTTAAGTAATGTTATTCCTGTTCTCTGCTTTTGCAGAAATTAGTCATCAAAGTGATTCTCAGTGGTGACAATCTCCAAGGATTTTGGAAAGTGGTGTCTACTTACTTGTTTCAAGACTGGGACTTCCTGGATGATGAGAGTTTACCACGGTTTCTCTCCCTGCTCAGCTAATAAATAACAATTTACTTATCAAAATGAAAATAAGCAAATCCTCTGACCAGATGCACTTCTCTGGAGCTGTAGGTAACTTCCTTTTTCACATACATCTTTGCCTCTGTCAACCTTTGTAGGAAAAAGGCTTTCACACTCTAGATGGGGGGGTTGGAGGAATTACAGACATTTTGCTCTTTATTCAGTAGTGCAAGGAATGGTCACTGACACAAGAATTATACAATTACTACTAAACACTCAGTGTTGGCTTATCACAAAATGCCAACCATCCTCAGAAATGCCGTCCTGGATTGCTGCAGACAACGCCGCACTTTGGGCTGGTATTTATGGCATTTATCGGCTTTCGTTTGCAGACATCCGTTAAGAATTATCCCAGTGGTCCTGGTTCAGCAGGACCAGACATGCGACAGCGTCTGTCACAACACAGTGGAGAGGCTGGCGCTTGGCACTACGCATACCTAAAGACACACCGAAGTCCTGCCCATCGGGATTTACTGAGTGCCAGTGTGCTGCCAAGGTCCAGCTAGCCTAAGGGCCTGCAGAAATTTAAACAAGGATTATCTTAAAAAGGCAGAAAACAAGCAGAGGCAGATCCCGTCACTGAAGCAGAGCCGCTGGCACGGGCTCAGTGCTGCCGGACCTGAAGCACAACCCCGTGCCGTTGGGGCTTTAAGCCCTTGGAGGCACCCAAGACTCCCAAGACTCCCAGTAGCCCAAGCCCCGCTGCCATGATCGAGCACCTGGGGTACCCACCTTTCCCCCAACGGCTCCGATGTCTGGGCTTGCTCCTCTTCCCGCTCTCCGGGGAACTTGCTCCCTGGGCATGGGAGAGGTGTGAGAAGTGGCTTGGATGGGGAGGAAGGCACACCTGAAATCTGGAGACCTGCCCAAAGGACATTGTTTTTGTTTGAACCTGTCCTGACACAAAGGTTGAAGCCTGAGCAATATAACTACCAGGAAGGTATTTTTCTTTTTTTTTTTTTTTTTTTTTTTTTTTTTTTTTGTTTGAAACAGCTGTTTTTCAAGCTCAACGTGACTCACTGAATAACGCGGCCTGATGGAGTTGCTGACTTTTCATGCAGTAAAAGGTAAAAAACCAGGAGGGTTTTTTTGCCATGACAATAGCCCTGTGCTTGCTGCAGAGCAGCCTTCAGAGCTGTTACGCTAACCATTCGCTGCAGGTGCGTGCAGCATCCCTGCCGCCACACGAGGGGAACCACCAGCGTTTATTAGGGACGTTGTCACGTGGCACCGAAAACCCCGTGCGCAAGGACACGGTAAAGCCCGGGCTGACCTCCTTTTACTCCTCCCACCCATCTCCTTTGACCGCATGTATTGCTCTTCTCACAGTGAAGAGGTCACCTGAGGTCCCCAGCAATCCCTTGCAAATGCAAAGCAGAACAAAGAGCAGGGCCAAGACCAGTTATGAAAATCAGATTCCTTCCTTCACTGCAGCAAGCATTACTGAGAGGTATGTTTTCTCCGTGCCAGTAACAAGGAAAACTCTTCTGCTCCCCTCATTCAGCAGCACTTGCATCAACAAGATACCTGGGTGACCCAGAAGCTTCTATGTGATACATTTCAGTGTAAATCACACCAAAATTAATGTGACTGATGGCAGCCACGTTACTCTGCTGGCTTACTCAAAATTAAATGGTCTCTGGGAGCACGGGAGTGGACAGATGTCCACATTGCAACATGATGCATGTGCAGCAAACTCCTAGGACTACACAGGTGTAAAAGGACTTCAGGGAGATGGGCTGTGCATGGGGAGTGCTCTTGCTGATGTCGAGCAGCTTATTTTAGCCAGCAACTTGGTTAACACAGCCTCCATTTTTTCAGTCAATGTTTAGATGAAAGTATGCTAGGAAGAAACCAAGAGAACCCTGCAGCAGGACTTCAGCCCAGGATACCTGCACTGGAAGCTCATTTGTACCGTACCTTCAACTGAAGTGTGAGGGAAGGCTGGACGACTCCAAAAGCAGGCAGTTGGTGCTGGCAGGACGTCTTCCCACCAGGGAAGGGGGAGTGAGGGAGAGACGCGGGGTTCTCCCCCTTGCTCAGTTGCTTTGTGAGGAATGAAAAGGTTAATCTGCTTTCACCAGGCACCTGAGTGCAGGACCTGCCTGCAAACCCCAGGAAGCGTTTCTAAAGACAAGCTCTGTCGCGTGTCTCAGAAGAGGTGTCTGTACAGCTACACACAGGTGAGCCAGACGCAAGAATTGTTTAAAAAAAAAATAAATCTGGAACCTGTTGATAGCAGCATGCACAAAGGGGCCAACAGGCTGTCACGTGAGGACAGAAACTCGAGAGAAGGCAAGAGGAGGTGGCAAGGCTGTTTCAGCAACAGGGGAGAAGAATGAGGAAGACCAGCAAGAGGCCACAGGGCAGCAACCCGATCAGGTAACTTGCTGATAGAAGGCTGTATTTGCCGAGGCTTGCAGATCCAGCTGGCGCTGTCTCAATGCAGACTAGGCATCAGGTGGCAGAGCTCATATGCCAAGGCCCCTGCCTCCCATGCAGATCGTGGCAGCCGTTCAAGTATCTCAGAAATCTTCTCTGGGCAGATTACAAGGGAAGCAGAGACGAGAAGCACACGCCAGGCTGGGAGGGAACTGCACTTCAGGACTCCCTTCTCCTTTGCAAGACAAGACCTCTGGAGCTGTATGGTATGAGCTGGCAGAATTGTCATTCAGATCCTCAAATACTAAACGCTGTTCTAGGAGTAACACCAGACCCTGAATCTTGACTTGCGTTAAGGGTGCAAGACTGGATGAGATGACTGGTGAGGACACAGTCAGATAGTTCAGTCGAAGAGTGCTTTTAGAACTCAGTTTATATTTAAAAGGGGAAATAAGTGAATTTATAGGGTCCCAAGACAAACGACCAGGGAGCTAGAATTCCTGTGTACTGACACCCACCCAGAATCCTGCTTGACCCAGTGGAAAGCCCCTTCAGAAATCTGTCCTCAAAAACCCCCATGAGACAGACATGGGAAGGGGAAAACTGTTCTAAAAAGGACCACCAGGCCCTGTAGCAAGGGGAGAAAACAACCTTTCTCCTGGGGCAGAGAAAACAGGACCTCATCTGAACCCTTTCTCCAGACAGCTAGAAACCTGAAGGTCCCAGAAAAAGAAACAAGCTTGATGCTTTTTGAACCTATCTGGCTCCAGACACTGACCCTATTTAGCAAACAGTATGTTCAGTTAATTGCAGAACAGAGCACCTGTACCTATAATTGCAGAAATGTAAGATATCATGAAGTGCTCAACAGAGATGACAATAGGAGAATTTTGCTTCAAATAACATTTTTTTTGCCAAACCTCTACTCTTAATTTTATTTATTAACTGAAATCCACTCCTCAAATTGCAAATCTGTGATATCTGATGGGCTAATAGAAGTTTTACACAGTGATAGCATCAAGAGTTTTTAAATTCACCAAGGCTTATCTAAGTCTCAGGTTGCTTGGTTTCTTCAGAGTCTGGAAAAGTTTTCCAAAACTCAGTTCCCTTCTGGTGTAAATATTGTTTGGCAGCATCAGAAAAGCTTTCCAAGGGGAAGTGAGACAGACTAGAGCTCCTGTCTCTTTGAACCCCCGCCAAGCATATCTTAAATTACAAATTTACAGACTAGTGTGGTCCTGCTATTGATGAGAGTTTTAAAAGAATGTAACGTACAATGACACTGATCATCTGCTTAATTGCCGCACAAATCAGATAATTGGATGCAGAGGATTCAAATAAAAGCTGAGTATTTGACAATACAAAATTGAGAGGGGAAAAACAGTTATGCAAAATTACTGTGTTTTCAGTGATTCCTGTGAAATAGCTGAAAATGATCCAGTGATTTAATTACTTAGAAAACAAGATTCTTGCTACAAATGAGAAGTCATGATAGAGGAAAATGTGAATCTTGTTATGTCTAAACAATCAACAACTACTGAAACAAAGATCAAGGAAGCTTGATACTTACATTGAAACATCAGTCTTCATAGTCAAAAAGTACAGAACATGATGTGATTTATTTGAGGGCAAAGTGTTGGCACTAGTAGGTAGGTAAAAATCACTGGAAAATATGGCGAAACCAAATAACTCATAGGCTTCAAGTCTGAATGAATGAATGAATGACTTCTGTCGCTCAGTCTTGTCTTGTATTTATTCTTTTAAAACTAGTCTCATTTAAGGAACTGACTTTCCAATTTCACATCATCACATTGGGATTTAAGGATGTTTAGTTAACAGCAATTTGGAGAGTTTAAAAACGTTTTGCAGCCCAGCTGCTACAGTTCTTACTCTGCAGGAAAGCACTTTTTGGATGTGTCACCTGAGTATTTCAGTTTTAGATTAAAGGCCTCCTCCCTGCTTTGAACTTTGCAGACTTCAGGGATTGCCAGCGCCAGTCTTAACCATGGTTTAAGTAAAAAAATTTGAACTTAGAACCCAAGTAAGCTACCTGCACTCTGGAGGAAGCTAAAATTGATACAACACAGCAGGGAGTAATAAGATTAAAACCGTTGCTGACTGCGTTTAACTTCAGTGACTTCTTGTTTTGGAGAGGTATCTAGGCTTAAAACTATAAGGCAGCTGCATGGCTGCATGCCAGAAGGAAGTTCACAGCAAAGCTGTTTGCACAGCATCAGCCTATTTTTAGTGTACAGTTAGGGAGTGAGTTTCTTCCTCCCCCTGCCCCAAGCCTCTGTAATGCCCTCCACCGGCAGGCAGCAGCTTGATGGGAGTCTTTGCACAGGAATATGGAATTTTTTTTGGCCGTGTGAAATAGGATATTGCACGTGTGCCAGCAACCTGCATATCTATTCAGGGAAGAAAAAGCAGGGCAGCACCAGCCCTGGTTGCTCTCTTCTCAGCTGGAATGTTGTTTTAGGAAAAATAAAAACAGAGAACTCAGTTTAAACAAAGCAAGAGACCATCTCTGGCAAAAATCCAGATAAAGGTTTAAGATTCCTGCCACAATAATGACATCAGTGTAAGAGATCAGTCACTCCAAACTCGGTATCATCCCAGTGCATGTATGCATGCAGTTAAGAAGCATCAAGGAGTTGTGTGCACTAATCCCACACGTATGTTTGTATAAGTACTGCTGTCACTTTGCTTATGCTTACACAATAGAAATGTACATTCAAGGTGTGGGACACATTCACTCAAAAAGTTGGAGTGCTGAAGTACTCCCAAAAATGTGAAATGGAAGAATGGAGAGTGCCTTACGCTGGGTGGTGTCGGAAAGTTTGTACGAACTATGCAGACGTGGGCCACTCCACAAGAGCATGCCAGTCTCCCCACAGATGTTGTTATTACCACAAGTGCTATTTTAAAAGAAAAGATGAAAAAGGAAACACATGGCTATGAGCCTTGAGATCAAGCTCAGGAGCTCTGCCAGTGCACCATTTTGGTCCAGAACAGTAGTTCTCCGACTCCCTTGCAGAAGGCCTTAGTGTGAAAATGTGAGAGGGCAGCATAAGAAATACAAGCTGGGAGGCACTTAAGGCACTGTTAGCCTTATCCCCAGCACCTCCAACCCACATCTGCACCAGTCCCATAAGGTGCCCACTAACTTTTCTGTTAAAATCTCAAATTCCAGAGATTCCACAACCTGCCCAGGAAAGGTATTCCAGAGCTTAACTCTTCCTGCTGTCAATGCCAACTGCCCATTCTGATGTCTAAGCTAAATGCTTGTCTCCTGCTGCAATGTAATCTGTTTTTCTTGTCCTACATGCAGCAGTGAGGGAAAGCGTTTATTTCCTCCTTTGCAGCTACCTCTTCGATTTGAAAACATGTCTCTCCCACCACCTTGAAACAAGCCCAGTCTTACATCCTGCCATCCCTCTCATTGCTTTTCTCTGGTTATCTCCAGCTGCTCCACATTTTCATGAAGTGCAGTGCCTACAGCTGGATACCATCTTCCAAGAAAGGCTTTCTACTACCACATGAGGAAGGAGGACCACGTCATGTATCTTACAGACTACATTCCTGTTCATACATTCCACAACATTTTTATTTTTTTTCAGGAACAGGATGCTCTTGAATCATGTTCAGCTGGTGACTGGCTGTAACCCCAAGAGAACTCTTCTGTACAAGTGCTACCCCAGCAGCCTGTCCTGTCCCATCCTGTATTTGTTCAGCTGATTGTTGCTTCTGCTGAAGTGTACAAATACGCATTAGTCAAATCAATTTCTGGATTTACTGAATCACATTCTAACTCTTCTGAATTTATCAAGTTCATTTTGAATTGTCATTGTTTTCTACTTGGTCAGTAGTTAGCTCAAGTCTGGTGCTCCCTACAATTTAATCAGCATATGCCACCTAAATTGTTAATGAATATACCAAATAACATCAAATCAGAGAAGAACTGTAGAGAATCCCACTCAATACATCCTTGCAGTCTGACTGTGAATGATTAATAATTACTCTGAGTAGGGTTTTCTAAACAGGTTTTTATAACCTCACTTTTAAGTTGGTGTCAGACCACATTCCCCTACTTTTCTTACAGAAAGTCATTAGAATCACTTAAAGTAAAACTGTGCTCACTGCCTCTCCTCTGTTCAAGAAGCTTGTTACCTTGGTGTAGAAGGAGCAACATTAGTTTGACACAATTTGATCTTTCTTTCTTTTAGAAGCTTGCCGAGTTTCCCTTTTCCATTTATTTTCCAGTTTAAACTATTAACCCTGAGTTCTGAACAGATGCGTGGAAGCAGAGAGACAAGCTCAGCCTTCAGAGTTCACAGCATCCCCCTTTATCTCTAATGCTTGAAAATAATTTACCATATGGGGTATCTGATCTAGGCATGAGGATAACTACTGTTGTTGTGCTTGCACTGCAATCTCTTACATATGGCAGAATAAGTAGAGCTTGTCTAAGCGAGGATGAGAGCCCTTGAAGTATTCGCTACTCTGCCCTAACGTCACACAACACAAGGACAATGAAAGCCTTTTGCTCCTGTGTCTATCAGTCCCTCCTCCATTGTTGCAAGATTTCAGTGACCAGCTATTCCAATGAGAAGTCATATCTATGAAACAGAGATGGCTCCTCAGCTATATCCTGCACTTCCTTCAAAGATCTCAGCTGACTGAATTAAAAAACAAAAAGCATACAGCAAATAAAGTAAACATGCATCCAGTAATTATTTCCGGGCATCAAAAGCCATGTGGTGAAACTACTCCCAACATCAACTTTGATAATAAAAGTCTTAAATTAACCTCTTCAGGAAACCTTTGCAAAGATGGATGTGGATTCAAAGTATCAATAATTACACTTCATCAGCAAGACCTGATCATTTGGCAACTCCTATTTGAAGACGATGCACGACAATTTTTTCCTGACACATAAGTCTGTGCTGACTGGGGATATGATTTTTCTCAGGTCACAGTAAATACCTACTACGCTCATTAAATCAACTCCTTGTTTAAGGTGATGACATATGAGCGTGTAGTCATTTTTAGAAAATGAAATTTTC
Organism: Haliaeetus leucocephalus; assembly: GCF_000737465.1. NCBI lineage: Eukaryota > Metazoa > Chordata > Aves > Accipitriformes > Accipitridae > Haliaeetus > Haliaeetus leucocephalus. The sequence continues at coordinate 9,047,909 of NW_010972776.1, forward strand.
ATCAATAAGCCAATAGTACCCTTCCTTCTATGGAGTTTTCCCATCACATTTCTTGATACTTTAAAAACACTGAAAGGTATTGCTGTCTCACTCTAGGCAATTATGTATTTGGACAAATCCAACATTTTTCCAAGTGATCTTGTGTTTTGTGACTCTCTTACACTACATTTATATGGTTCTAAAGTGCATCCTTGATGTAGCTGCTCTTCTGCAGTGTAACTATATTACACTCTGCATTCCCTTGGTATCTTAGTCTAAATTAATTTGCTCTCAAAAAAAAAAAAGTTCTTGAAAGGTGAGAATGGGAACCTTCAGTAAGTCAGTCACTTCACATTATTAACTAGTGGTAAATGCAAAGCAGCTTACCCATTGCACAAAGTTAAGAAGAATACACAAATATGCAGAGTTACCACTGAGTAAATGGCATCCTGTAAGTATGCATTCTCACTTCTCTCCTGGTATAGTTTTCATGGGCCTGTAACTTCAATAGGAAATACTGCATTTATGCATTAAAACGACAGTTTTAGAAGTTATGCTTTCAGAAAAAGGACAGATATGCAAATATGAAATTCATAACTCATTTATTGAATATATATATGCAAGGATACCAATAAAAAGAAACTAATACTGCAAACTACAACTTTGGAAGTAAAGCCAATATAACAGGAACAAAATATACATAACATTGTAGATAGGAATGCATTTACCCTCTTTCATACATTCCTTGTCTTTACACCTAATGTAAATGTATGCTAGAGCAAAAGCTGCAAATGTTAGCCTAACCTGAGTGCTTTTTGACAAGCAACAGTTCTCCAGGATTCTTTAAGGGTTGAGATGTCACTGCTGACTAATGAATGAGCATATATATGCATATACAGAAACTGCTTCAACAAGTATATAAACCAAGAGCTGTGTTCTGTTTTTTAACCTCCACCACTAATACAGTGGAATCTGTTTCTGGTGACATGGAAGAAGAGTTACTATTTGCTATAATGTACCTTCAGTTCTCTTAAGATTAATTTCATCTAATGAGGATTAATTTTCTTGTCAATCTGATTCAGCGTGTTAATATTTTTGGAATGCACTGATTATCACCTGCCAGGTAAGTCTGATATTTCAAACAGATTATCACCTCTTCATCTTTCACCCTGGTTTAGCATGAAGTTATTTTTCCATATAGGCAGCAGTAAGAAGCAAGCTCTCTTCCTTTGTATTACATTTTAGGGCCAGATTTGGTATAATCATACCATTCTAGATCAGCACAGCTCTTTGTACCTAAAGATCAGACGTTGTGGAGTGTAGGTGTAACTCCTACTAGAGCCTTATCACAGAACCTCCTATGGATCAACACCTGCTGAATAAGTAGATCTTTTGATCACATAATCTATTTCATCCTAGCTAGCTGCACTGATGCTGATATTGAACCGGCCTTTCACCCTTCCTTGAAATGGAGTGATAGCACAGCTTACTGCTATAGTGTTTGATCACGCCTTGAGACTCTGGCATTACACCAGCTGTGTCCTCAAGTTATTTGAACAATATCCTTCTGATGCCTGTCCTTCCTTGGTACAGTCCTTTCTTGGTATAGCACAATCGCAGATCTGTTAATATAGAGATACAGTGAGTTGGGGAGATCTGTTAATATAGAGATACAGTGAGTTGGGGAGAAACCTCCCTTTCTCAGAGGGTTCCAGGCGTCTTAAACAGCACACACTACTCTTGTGAGCAAAAGGAATGCCCAAAGGCCAAAAAAAAAAAAAAAAATTAAATAAAGTGAAACCAGTTTCATAAGACAAGTTTTGTTAAATTCATGAGTTCTCTGATTGTGAGATGAAAGCAGAAGGTGCCTATTAAAAAAAAATCTCAGTAACAAATAGACTGCATTAATTTAACTAGCTAATTTAAACATACCTATTTCACCTATAGAGCACTTTCATTACTTCTAACATTTCTGGGAAGGCAGTAGATGCTCCAGAATAATCTTCAATATATGCTTGCAAAGATTACATTACTTTACCAAAAAAAAAAAAAAAAAAAAAAATTAAAATTTCAGACTGTCTGAAATTCCAAGCTAAAATACACATAAAAAGACAGTAATGGCAGTATTTTGTCTTTAAAAAAATGATGTAAATGTTGTATACTATCATACATTGTCATGCTTTTTAAAACTACAATTAAGGACGTAAGAGATGTACAGTAAATACACTGCTGAGGTACATTTCTTCTAAATATTAACACCACGACAGAATTACTCCCCAGCAGGTGATGCTACTTGGGAACATATAAATACAATTTTTACATTGTAAGGCACTTTTACCCAGCATACATGAGTTGAAGTCAGTCATGACAAATCTGAGGCTCATAAGAAAAGATTTTTGCTTTTGACTTTGTTTCCATGAATTCTGAATTAATGACAGTTTAGTCAGGCCATCTCAGCACAAAGAGGTAACAGGTAAACCAGCCACTTACTCTTCTGCTACCCAAAGGTAAAGTGCTGTTCCAGTTCTTCGAGGCATGGAATGGGGTAATTTATTTCATAACAGATGAATTACTGGACTGAATATTGTACTAAGCAACTGACACACTATGAATTAGAGCTCAGTCTCAAATACAATCAGTATGCTGGCAGATCTACCCCATGCAACCTTAGTTAAAATACAGTAGCTGCAAACAAAGTGCCTTTTTTCCATGGGAGGGCCATGTCTGAGGCACAAATCTAGAAGTAATTTAAACATTGAAGGATGTTATTTTGCATTCTAAAACTGTTCTGAGTGGCTGAAAAATGTTCATATTCTAGGAGAAACAAAACACCTTGATAGACAATTTCAATAATCGATCTGTCATTGCAATTCAAGTCACGCTTTTAATTTTGAAAGTTACAAATACAAAATAAAAATGATCAATGGCATCATGTTTAGAGCAGTAACTGAATATTTTCTGTACAGAGCAATATTTCTTTCCAAAATGGCATTATTCTCCAGGAAAGCAAACAGAATTGATTGAATTCTAACAGGGAAAATGTTAGAAACTCCAATATACAGTAATTGAGTCCCTCAAGACATTAAGGGAATGCATAAGAAGACAAATGACACACGTTATATCTTTTAAAAATACAAGTAAAAAATGCTACAGAAACTCATGTTACAAACGAACTGTTTTTGCAATACCAATCACAGAAGAACTGTAGCAGTTTATAGTCAAATCAGTGTATTTTGCTTGTTTCCTTCCTTCAAATCCAGAAGTTTTGTTGGGAGTTCAGAGTGAAACAAGTCAAAACCCTAAACAAACAATAAGGTGATGGATAGCAACAGACAAACATGTGGACTAGATTCAGCTTTTTGGTTTTATTTAAGTAAGTCTGAGAATGTGCTTTAACAGACCAACTGAAGAAGCTAGTAGCCATTAGAAATGACAAGGTGTTTAGAAAGCAGTCAGAGGACTGATCTGTTAGGTTTGGTATAGCCTAGATCTGATTATTCCCTAAAGGAACATCAAACTCTAGCAAGTAGAATTCCATGATGTGATTGTTGACTTGACAGAAAAAGAAAAAATAATCACTAAAACAATAAGGATGATAAGCAAAGTTTCTCATATAGTGGTCATAAGATTAAAAAATAAATACCAATCTAGCAAAAAAGGTTGTTTCCTCATTCTTCTTACAGAATATGGGACCTTTATGCATATTCTGGACAAAACATGAAGTGTTCCACACAACACAGAACACTTGAGGTATGGACGTCAGATATGGTGGCTAAATTCCATAGTGAGTTAAGAGTTGTAACTCTCTGAAGTAAAAGAGATTGGGCTGCAGAGGCCAAACGTTTGCATGGTAAGGTTTTAATCACATTTAGTGAAGCATTCTTTGTAAATCAGGGACACAGAAAGAGGTGGGTCATTGGGGAAAGAATGAACTACAGCCCTTTGGCATGAGTTCTAAAGCTCACAGCTCAGAACCAACAGCTGCTCAAGTAAATCTCCCGCAAACAATGCTGGGCGGAATGAGCAATCACAACAGGAACAACCTGAAATGTTCAAGCGTGCTTCGGTGTACACTGAGTCCTTTTCTACTGTGTGCTTTGCAAGCAAAAACAGAGAGCGGCTTTCCCATGTATAGCCTCCGTAACTTGTGTATGAAGAAAATGCAAAATTCACAAAGTACCAGCTTGTTGCCACCACGAACTTGTCCATGTTGTTAATTAAACTAGCTAAGACCTTCCCTCATTGCATGAATCCACTAAACAACTTACACATTCCAAATCTTAAGGTTTTTATTCAGTCCAGAAATATAGATCTTACTTCATTTCAATGTCTGCCTTAACTTTTGACACTGTACATATTACATATCATTTATATAGTGTTTCATTTTTTCCAGACACTGCAGACTACAAACTACATAATATTGACATGTAAAACTCTGCCACTTACTGAAGGCTCACACACATGAACGTTTCAGGCAGTTCAATGAAATTTCTAACAGAGTTGGGTAGTAAAAAGTTACTAACCCTTTTCTGATTTTAGAAAACAATTTAAAAGAATTAGTAGTTATGATGTCTTAGCCATTCCCAGTTCTATAACTCTGTCCCTTGAACCTGTTTAAAAAATGATGAAAACAATAGTAAATTTAAAATCATACAGAAAGGCATTTAGCAGCTCTGACATTACATCTATATTTAGCAATAGAAATGAGGGCCTCCCTTCTTATACTAAGTCAGCTGGATTTAAAAAACGACAAATCCTCCCCATTTTTCTATAGTATGCCAATAGAAAGTTCTCATCTGCATACACTAGATTTAAATACTTCACTGCAATGAACTACATTAAATGTATATTGCGTTTCAGTCTCGGTAACAGATCTGTCAGGAGTAACTTCCATACCTAGTTTCCATTGAGCTGCTGCTGAGGAATGTCATTATGGTCAGTGCCTGATTTGCCACGGCTTTTGCTTTCTCTTTCTTCATCCTCTTCATCTCTTTCATCATTTCCACTATGGTTTTTACAATAGAGTCTAGCACAACAAAAGAAACAGTGAAGACTTTTACTGAAAATACCTATCAAAACCAGACTTTCCTCTCAATTAGTTTTGAGATGTGCTACAAGCCAATTGCTAACTCTTAACTCATTCATGGTTTTCAGTCAAGCATCAGTTAAAATGAGAAACAAGGTTGAAGACTAGCCAACAAAACTTTGATCAATTCTAGTTTTCAAGAACTGCTACTACACTGCTCGGAGCATGCCCTCTTGTGGGCACAACCACACTGGCAACTCAACTACAGCCAAGTCACTAACACCGGCAGTATGCAAACTTAAGGGCTCCAAAAAACCAAAAATAAGCTACAAAACATATCAATATGGAAGAATCATGACATAAATTATCCAGGGTTTCCTCAATATAAATAACAGATTAATCGAGGAAGAAAATATAAGTCGTCAATTAATTTTCTCATTTCTCATATTACAAGACTACTACAGAAATTTTAAGTTAGCAGAGTAACTGAAATATTTTGCAAAGTCAACAATTACTTAAAAATACCATTTTAGATGAAATAATATTCTCTTTTTTAATAACATACGTGACTAGCCAAGTTAGGCTGAAAAAGTTCCATGAAATATCTTCACTTTCATTATAGATTCAAGAATTACATAAGTCCTTACTTATAAATTCCTCGTGACATATTCTCAATGTATTTAGCTTTGTCTTCTACTCCACAGTGGTAATGGTATGTTTTTATGCAGGCTTTAATTTCACACCCAATAGTAGCACCAGGCTGGCTGCAAAGTGTGCATTTCTGTGCAGGGGAAAAAAAGAGAATGGCACTGTTCAGCCTTTCAATCTCTTGCCTCTTAGTATTCAGTTTAGTGTTGCTCATATTTATGGCTACCATTTTGGAACAGAGTAATTCTCTGGCAGATCATCCTTCCAATGAAAAGTTAATCAAAGATATTGTAAAACAGAAACTACATAATACTAACCTATTAAAATATGATCACTAGGATTTACCTGTCCATTGCATTGAAAATTGCTACATGATTGCACGTATTATTGCATTTCCAAGATCATTTTATTGCCACTGAAGTTACTACGCTAATATAGGAAGTCTTAATTTTTTTTTTCCAAGAAACAATATTGTTAGGAGTTGTTTGTTTTCTTTTCCTCCCCATAAATTTCTTACCACTTTAAAAACATCCTGAATTTTAATAAAATACAATGTGACATTTTACCAACATCCCCATCTCTGAGGCCTTAATACATTTTCATAGTAAAACATCAAAACAGTGGGAAACATGTCACTGCAAGAACATATTCTTTAAGTTTATTTGTAGTTTTACACAGTGTGCTTTTAGTAACCCAGGATCTAAAGCTGTTACTCTCTTATAGTTACAGGAAGGCTAATAATAATTTACTATGTACATTGTCACAAAGAAACCTAAATACCATGTTCCCAAACACCAGTAATTTTTAAGGTGATTCCTGTCTGGCTACCTGTCCCAAAAGTAACAATACATTTAAATTTTGTGTTTAGAAACAGATTGAAAAGATTGTTTCACGAAAGGAAGGAGGCAGAGCTATATACACCGTAGTAGAATCAGTAACACATTCATCACATCCTGCAGATACATACCATTCTTTTTCCTCTCTTGATTTCTTGAAGTACAGTTTTGATATCAAAATCACCAAACTCTGCCCTTGAAGTTGTTGTTAGCTGGACAGTGCCAGAAGAGAACAACTGTAAAACAAGCAAGTCAAAATAATTTCAGGTCACCAACATGATTAGAAATTTTTTTATGTGCAGGCATAACCTAATAGAGAACATCCCCTTCTGTGATCGCAGACAGCATGTGCTTTACCAACAACCTAGCAAAAAACCCCATACTGAGTAATTAGTATGATGAGTATTCTTTCTGATACCCACCTGACTGCTTTAATTACGTTTGTTGCCTTGGAGAAATGTATTTTAAAAGACAAAGGAGTAGACAAGAAAAAATGACACGATGAAAACACAAAGTAATAAATGGGCAATATTATCAATTACACCACTGAACTTTTTAGGAATACTCCCATTTCCTTCCCCATGACATATATGTAATTCAGCTTCACGGCACAGCTGATGTCAACGTACCTGAAAAGGCCTGAAGGATGACAATAGAGCACATAAGTACGATCCCTATCATCATCATCCTGGTATATTCAGTTTAAACTGTCTTCAAACCAAAGCTCAGGTACACAAAGTAGCAAAGAATACTCTAAGACTCAAGGCTGCTGGCACACACCAGCTCTCTGTTTAGTGAGGCTAGGTATAGGAAGAAAATTAATACTCCACAGATTGCCTGGACTATTTATTCATTTTGAGGTACAACAGGAACCACTGAGGTTTGTTACTCAAAGCCCCACCTCATTCATACAACGAGTTATATGAAAGATAGTGCTATCTGCTCATGTTCATTGAAATGAGCAGATTCTTTTCAGGCTGACAGTTCTATAAATGTGATCATCTAAAGGCAAGGGCTAGAACTTCCATGTCCCACTCGTGTCACACAGCCCAAATCCCCTGGTCAGAAAATTAATGAAGTTCATGGATTCTTCCCAGATTTTGTCTGAATGCCTATGGAGTAAAGGTATTTTATTTTTGGAGTGGATTCTTTTAGTTAAAACTCTTTTCTCTTTTCTTTTTAAATATCGTGTATGCATTTAGATGCTAAGGGAGCATTTTTAATAAGTTAAAGAGTCTCCCTGAGCTAATTCCAACTCTTAGCACGTAGCCAACTTTTATCCATATTGTCTGCAGTGAAAATAAATTAATTGCTCACTTCGCAATTCTGCGGCGCTTAAAGAGATCACTAGCACACAGACAATACTCGTGCATAATTACATGTGAGGGTACTGTATTAAAATCTAAAATAGCAATTCAGACAAAATTCACATAATAGACTGGTTAACAGAAATACTGTTACTCACCATGCACTTATAGTGTGCTGCAGCCTTTTTGGCATTAAATATATGAAGCTTTCCTCTAGCTTCATTTTCTTCTTCACCTGCATGACAGAATCCACATTTAGGTTTTGTATCACTGGGGCTGCTTCTGTGGGGAGACCTGTCTCTCTGAAAGAAAAACATTTTACTAAAATATACTGCTGGGTTACAAGTAAGGTTGTAATTTTAAAAGCCTATGGCCACCAGCTGGAGGCTCAGACAAATACAAGTTTTATTAAAAGTTAAATTTGCAGAGAAGAAATATGCAATTCTGTCTTCTAAGAAGTTTAGCATATTTACTGCTTACATAGGAACTGCTTTCTATTTCATCTGTGCCATGTGAGGACGTAGATCTAGTGTCTTCTGATTGCCCTTTTAAATTTGTTTTTCTTGGCTTTCCCTTACGACCCCTCCTTTTTCCTTTGGGAGGTGAAGGCTCCAACTCATGTTCATTGATACTTTCTTCTAAATCTGCTTTAGAAGTTAGAAAACATCATCAAATAAGATTCTCAAAAATTTTACGCAAAACAAAACGAACAACAACAAACACAGACAAGAAAAAACATAACCTGTATTTTGGTCAGAAATAAAAATAGCAACTTTTTCCCACTTATTACAAACATGCAACTGCAGATCCTGAAAACATTATTTACTTCTTTATACGTATCACACACCTTTGCATCTTCATAACATATGAAGAAGGTTTAGCATTTCTTACAACTTCTACTTTCAGACCCAGAATGTGACCTCAGATACATATATCCACCTCCACTGAAAATCAGAGTCATTTAAACTACACTGAAACCAGAAAATGTTTTCAACCATGAAATAAGCTTTTATTTTTTTTTTTTAAGATGCCTAACTCCAATGTAAATTGCCCTTGATATTATGCCAGTGTATCCAAATAACACCTCTCTCCTTGCTTTATTAATTGATGCCTTTTGACTTAAGAAGAAGATTCACCCATTTTGGCTATAACATTAGCATCAAGTTTTAAAACTGAAATGTATTTTGCCTCCATGAAACAAATCTAAGATTTCATTTTAGTTACAGTATATTTTTACATCTACAGCTAAAAGCAGCTGCCAGTTTACAGAAAATCATCCACACTGACAATATCCCAAATAAAGTATTTATAGGCTATTAACAATATAAGAAAGTGTATTTTTAATACAGACATACCAAAGAGGTCTGACAAGTTCCTTTGAAAATGTCAGCTCAACTGCTGAATGGTACATAGAACTGTAGTCCAGTATTCTAGCAGACTGTCCTTTTGATTACTCAAAGCTCTACAGTTATTACAGATCAATTCTGCAAACTTAAGATTGCCCAATATGATCTAGTTAAGCTATATCTTATACTGAATAACCAGCTCTATTCAGTCACTAACAACCTCCCTGATCATCAGCTGCTCACAGAAGCATCTTTCTTTTTTAATATGTAACACCCACCCCTGCTCAAACTGCAAAGATATTTCAGCAGACTTGTTTAAAGAAACATGCACACACACTGCTAAAGAACTGCCTTCTCAAAATCCAAACCACAAACTTCAGTATGAACACCCAAAGGGAAGGAAATCCTAATCAGAAGATTTGGAACATCTACTTTATACAATTAACTAACTGTTGTGGTATTATTATTTAAGTATTGCCATAGCACTTATTGCCGTTCTATCGTGGTCTCAGTATCCAGACAGGACATCTTTTTTTGAGACTAAATGCTTCGCCAGAACTCATCTTTCTTATCTATTATCACATAAAAATCAAATCACATTTCTATCTCATGATTAACAGCAACTCAACTGCACAAAAGTTTGAAGTCAAAGACTTGAACATATTCCACAGCCATCAACTTGAAGATAAGTGAACTACTGGCCCGAGGCCTTGCAAGCAAGTGTATCCTATTAAGCTTAGTCTATCATATCTCTCACTAATCCCCGAGAAAGCTACAGCTTCTTGCACATTTATTAATGAAGGACAGAAAACTAATCCAAAGGCACCACAACAGGTTATACTGAAACATAATTCCCTCAAAGCTTTACTCTGTTGTATGGTTAGAAAGAGGCAAAAATTTGAGAATAAATTAATACAAATCTGCAAATTACTTTGGCTTAAATTGACAGATTATTCAGCTATACACAGATATTCCCAAGTTGCTACTAAAATACATCAGTCTACCACAACGTTCCTATGCTTTAATATATATACACTATGCTTTTCTAATTAGATGACAAAAGCACCATTTATTTTACTCTGAAAAAATAAAGTATATGACATGGATTATCTAATGAAACAATACATTTTACATTTTCTTCTCAGAATTTATGATCTAACATTATTTTTCATTTATCATTACGTGCTAAATTCCCCAAGCAAGATTATGCAATTTAGGTATTGTACCTCTCAGACTCCATACAGCAAATTTTATTACAACCTGAAAATGTCTTTCAAAGAAGAATTCTTTTTTATCTTGTTCCTCATCATATGGGCTCTCCACCAATGTATGAAAAGAAATTTGTGAATCTTTGTCTCTACTTTTACATTTACAGAAATCACAAATGGTTATTCTAGAAAAAAAAGTCTTAACAAAATGTGACTATTGAATTTGTGACCCTTTAAATAACATCAGTAAGAAGTTAAAAATAATCCTTCAAAAATCATTCCACGGTTTTCCCTACTGTATTTGATGAAGCAAAACGTAGTCCATTCACCAACATTCCTTATTTTTTCCAAAGCTCCTTATCAATTCTGTCAATCATAATGCTTTCCACCTCTTAGTCCACCCTTATTTTCCAAATACCATTAAAGCATATTCTGAACTCTCTACAGTCACACTTTCAAAACTAGAAGTGAATCATAATTGCTAAAAACCAAGCACACGTTACGAAGACCAACTTTTTACAAGAAATGTCACAGACTCCTTACAGAATAAGTTCTTAAGTGCTATTTTTAGCCTACAATTATTAGAATATTTAAGATTTGAGAAGTAAAAATGCTACATTTTTAAAAGATTGTTTCAGTGTAAGATAAAAAAACCATCAAGATCGCCCAGCTTTCCTCAAAGGAGAACCCCTTTTCTGTACTCAAAACTAGTACTCCAAAAAAGTTCAGAGTTCATCAAAATCTAGATACTACATGACCCCTTCATTAAAATAAAACTCCTTGCAGATTCAGGTCTCCTACTACAAGTGACATGGACCTACAGATTAACACCACCGAGATGCGAGGATCTGCTCTACCACATCTATCTGCAAGACTGATACCTCAAAACATTAAAGTTTCTCCCATTTTTAACAGCACTATGAACTAGTGTAACAGTACAGGAAGAAAGAGATTGTAACCAGCTTTAAAATACACCTGCCTTGGATGGTCTTTACTGTTTAATATACAATTTGGTTTGTGCCCTATCCCTCCCCTCAAGCCCACTGCCAGCTTACCCTGTTTCCCTGGCATCTGATGGTTGGGTGTTTCCAACTTCTCATGTCAGCTTGAACTAAGGAAAACACAAAAAGTTGTTCAACTCCTCCCTGACCAGATGACGTTTTATCATGGATATCACCCATACTCTGAATCCCCTGAGATTCCCTAGATATTCTTCAGCTGCCCCCCAACCCATATCTCCCATTACTGCATTGATTTTTAAAATCATCACAATATTCTCAAGATAACTTTATCTAAAGTCTTCAAAGGAGGTATCTTATGAGCTTTCTTCAGAAGTCCCTAAATGCTATATCTGAAAAAACAAGCTTAATATGCAATACGGTCTGAGAAGGAGGGGTGGGGGTAGAAATCGAGAGGAAACATGCTACATTTTAAAAAGCACCTAAGAACATGATATTGTATATTCAGATGAGCGAAAAGATGAGCAGCAACAAGCCCCAAATTTGCATTTTAGATATCCATAAGCAGTACAAAGTACCACAAAAAGAAGACTAGCAAAATGCTGTATTACATAAACTGTTAACAGGGAGACTCAGCTTCAGAGAGAAATCTAAAAATTCTCCTTTGATCATGACTAGAAGGAAAAAGGATCAAGATGTTTTGCTGTTTAAAATAAGGCTTGGCAGAGAAGAGGTTGAGATATCACTGATCTATTCTGTATCACATCAGCTGGAAATATACACGGAATCACCCTTTTCCAAAAGCTAGGTTAAAGCAAAGGAATAAAAGAATTAAGTGATTTAAAGGTTGTGAAAGAACAAATAAAAAGAGGATGTGTACAATAAAGGCTAATACTGCCCTCTGTATCCACCTCCTACATTACCTTAAACAATAGATTAAGTGAGCCAGAAGCAAAGGGGGCTAAGTCTGTATGAGGAAGATAATAAACAAAACTGACTGGCAAAATATATTTGCAAGTAGGACTGTACATAAAAAGAAGCCAAAATGTAGAATGTGGAAGTGGTTTAGACATGCTGTTAAGTAAATCTGAAATCACACATATGTATTTAAAGTTTCACAGTGCATTTGGGATAAAAGAGAAACTCTACAAATTACAAAGAACAAAATCAACCTTACTAGATTTTTAGAAGATAAACAATATAACAGAGAAAGAAAAAAGTACTTTAGCATGTTAAAGTAAGATGTCCTTAAAATATGGCTGAAACACAATGAACCGTATGTGGCAACTTAATTATTTTAAATTGAAAAGAAATGTCAAAAAAACCCGAAAACCTTATTGTCCCAGTAGCCAATAATAAAAATGTGAATGCATCTATAAGCATTAATAAGAACCAGAGATTTGCATAAAACCACTTGCAAGTGAATATAGAATCCGGTAAACCGATCATGAAATAATAGCAGCTCTTATCAGCAAATGATGTGAAATTAACGATCAAAATGCTGAATATAATTTTTAGTTTCCTTTTTTTTTTTTAATGGAAAAAGACTTAACTTACATTAAATGTATCTAAACTGGAAAAAAGTAAGAGTGGAGAGGAAAAAAATTAAATTACCCCTTAGGTCCCGTCATTAATGTTTTCCAAAAGTACCAGATACCTCAAGGAACTGCTGCCTCTTGTTCAAAAGCTATTTTTGACTGAATAGTACCTATGTTATGAAGTACTTGAGATTATTTCTTTAATTAAGTACATTTAACATAGAAAATGAATAAAATATTCATAACCATACAATCTAAACGCTTTTTCAAGCAAGCAATTGTTGGCAAAGACTGAAGACAGACAATAGCTTATCTGCATAATCAGAAAGCTTATGACAACTGGTATGATAAACCTGTTAAGTATGAGTTAGCTGACCAAGTTTCTATTTGTATAACATCTTGCCTAGATAGGAAGGAGAATTATAATGTAAACACCACGGGACAGCTCCTCAGATAGGACAAACCATTCACCACATTACTTCTACGTTTTTTCCTTTTCCATTAGCTGTGCGTTTTTCCATATGAAAACACCATTGTGATGTTTCTGCAACATACCTCATTAGTCTATAATGGACTGCATAGGAGATTGCTAACTTACTGCCTGGACCAACTGTTTTTGTCCTAAGACTACCTATATATTTGATGCCACATTCAGAGCAGCATTCTCTGTAAGACAGATGAGAAGGGTGAGTTAACAGAGCCTAGGAAGAATTTGTTACCATCCACCAGCAGAACTGAAATGACATTGAACTCCAATGTTAGGGAAACTTCTATACCTGACTGCATTAATGCATACAATGTTAGGCAAGCTTATGCTGTGAACAGTGTTACAGAAAATGGAACTATGAACAAACACTGATTAAAGAATCCAAAGATGAATCAGGATGTTACCTAACTATAATGCCAAAAAGTTTCAGATGTTTTTCCTGCTAGCCTCTGGCTTACACAGTGGTTTGAAAAGGTACTCAGTTTGATACAGATTGCAGCATCTCTAAATAGGTCTCAGAGAGAAATATTATCCTGACTCAAGTTACTGAGCAGTATGAGAAGCATAGATTTCATGTTTGATCTTTAGAATAACATGAAAAGGATGCTGAGACAGGGAATGCCCTTATTTCCATTGTGGAAACATAATTCCCTGAGGTTTTGAGTACGGCTACAATAGGAATTATGGACACTTTATTTTCTGACCCCACAGTTCCCAAGCATCTGTTTTAAACATTAACAATAGATGGCTGTCTTCATTATTCTTTGTTTTACCACTATGTAACAGAAGAATGAAATTACAGTCTTATCTTAGTTTATATTAAAACTATTCCTGATCAGCTGAATTTGTTTTAAATTCAACACAGGGGCCAGGACAGCCCCACCTGCAGGGAACTGAAAGAAACCAGATTTTAAACTTTTCAACAATTATTTCCAGTACATTGGAATAAATTCCAACAAACAGTTCCAAAACCTTAGTTCAACAATACTCTATTATTCAAAAAGAATAAATGCAATTGTATCAAACTGAACAGTAATTCAGCTAATAGTTAGCTATGACAGTTTGAAAGCACTGGCACCAATTCCTGTAACCTATTAGGTACTGAAAACTTGCATGGCTTGCCTAAATTATGAATTAAACTATTACTTGAAGTTCAGGTCAGATTATTTTGTTAGATTTGTAACCAGCAAGACAAAAATCTAGACATGAAGCTTTCAGTAACTTGGTCTGCTCCTCTGAGCAGGTGTCTTCAAATCTGTTGACCTCACAACCACAGCCTAGTATAAAGTGTGAGAGTATCTCACTTTTACTGTCCTTCTTCCAGTTAGTGAGAACACAGCACAGAAGAATCGATCTGAATTACATATACACAAAGGAAATATAGGAGAAATACAATTTTTCTGTTCTACGTCACCTGAAGGCTAGGCCATACAGATAAATTAGACAAAGGCAACAATCTGCTGAAACAGATAATGAATTTAAGAGCACAATACTTTGCTGCCATGTTTCATATTTTTATATTCAAAGAAAACAGAAGGTAGTTCAGCAACTCCTGTCAATTAAAGGAAAATGAACTCCCATCGCTCATTAATTTTGTCTTGATGAGTACAGAGATACTTAGTCTGATGAATTCTCGTACCACCTGAACTTCATGACAGCAATAAATAACATCCAAGAGGTCCTTTTCATTAGGTTTTAACTGGGTAACTTTAATTCCAGCATAGGTCCTTCAACTACATTTCCATGCAGTCTCAAGAAATTTTCTTTAAATGTTATCAAATGGTTAACATGTATTCTTTTTAAACTAGAACTTCTAACAAAAGGTACATTAGCCACATCTCGGACTTGAACGAGTATGAGCCCAAAAGCATATATTTTCTAGGGAAGGGAAGGAAAAATCTCACTGTTAGGCAGCAGTGCTGTCTACAGATAATACACTGTTCTGGACTGCACCAAACCAAACACTCCTAAAAACTCTTCCAACATCCACTAATAGAAATGACATAATAAAAATATTTGGACTGCAACAATTAAATCAGAGAATGAAGTATAGAAAACCAGATGTTCTACACTGACCAAGAAAAAAACCCCAACAGCATCCCAGAGCAGGAGCAGTTAAGTTTCCATTAAAAAGGACTGATAATTCCAGTGCCTCTGTGGACCTGCACTGAGTGACATAACCACAGATGAGCTTTAACTATTCTGTTATGAAAACACTGCTGAGAGCAAGGACTCACAAAAATGTAACAAAAACAAGAGAAAAAAAAAAGCCACTATGTTAGCATCTAGTATCCCCAGCAAGTCTATTCACTCTTCTCTGCAAGTCCTTTCTGGTTTCACACACCACCATTCTTTCACATTTAAATTCCTCTTCGAAACTCACATTTTCCTCAAGAAATAAACCAACAAAACACATACAAAAAGCTTAATCTCACCATCCAACATCTTCCAGTTACCATTTCACTGAGCAAACTTCAGTATTTAAATATTAACAAACAAACCCTTCAAAGTCCCTTCTTAAACTCTGAAAAGCATCTTGTATATATTTCTGTCTTCTAAAGGTAATTAGTTTCCAATGTAGCAAAATACCATTGCTATACAATGCTATAAGTAATTTCCATAAGACAGATGCAATATGTATTTTCACTTTTGTTGATTTAAAGGAGGTCTATCACAAAAGAGCCCCAGCTTCTGGCATTATCAAATCCATAACTGTAAGTAATAATATTCTATGGGTATAGTTCGCTAAACTATATGGACTAAAAAAAGAACCTACTCTTTGGGAAAGAGCACGGGATAAAATTTCAGTCAAATATTAAACAAAAACCAGAAAACAAAAATGTGAAGTATAACTACACACGTTTCTAGAAGTATAAAGCATAATAACTAAATATTTTAAACAAAAAAAGTGTGCAAACTTAAATGTCAAGTAAGATACTGTTGGGTTCTTTGGCCTCAGTACTTCTGAATTATGTTGTTTATTCCTCCTTCTCCTACCCTCAATCTAAGAGTCTCTTTGGATGAGTCTAGCTCAATATTTTAATAAACTGCCATTATCAACATTTAAGAAAAAAGCCACTATGCCTCTAGTAATTTTTCCTATGTCTTCTCAGACAAATATATCCATACAAAATTTAAAAGCCTTTGCTGTTAGAGAATGACATCGCAGAACTGGAGATAATGGTTTCTGAAAACTCTTAAAGGAAAGCACAAGTTCAGATCCTGCAAGGAATTTCAAGCAGAAAAAGTCATCCATTGGCATTGGGCTCCATGCGGAATTGGAGGCATTTTTCAACAGATGTCAAACACTGAGCCATTTTGTGAATAAGTATAAAAGATTATGTTTAAATATCAGTTAAAGAGATTAATCTCTTTCTGGACTCGAATGTCTTTCATAGTCTGTTTCTGCTAACAAGCAAAATGAACCCCAAAACAAAGAAACACAGTGCCAAACTAAAAGATAATGTGTCCCTGTCTCTTTGGAGAATACATACAACATGTATACTGCTTTTCTTGTTTAAACCTAGTAATAGCAAAACCAGAGTGTTTTATACAAAGCACACAACAATAATTACTTAAATAGACTAAAAAATATATTTTTTAAAAAAAATCAGTTTTCATTTGGGATTTTCTACTGCCTTCAGTATCTTTCTGAACATTGAAGTAACATCCAAACCTTACCATTAATGTACCTACTACCCACAGCATAAAAAGTAGCATATTACCTTAAAAATACATTTAGTAGAAAGAGACTGAAGTAATCTATGAAATTTAATCTTCACTAAATAGAGTCATGTACTCCTCATTAGTTAAATCTGATGACATTTCAGTTGAAAGTAATGCAACTGTTTGCTTTCCCAAATTCAGATACAGTAGGAAAAAGGAAAAATACCTGCATAAATACACAATAGCACAACTAGTTTGGAATTTTAACAAACCACATGATTTATCTACATTTGTGGCATATCACCCCTCACGCATTTCACAACTGTCCTCTGCAAAGATGCACAGCTTTTATGAATGTATCCATACAGCTTTTGTTGTTTATCAAAATGACTCAGAAATATATCTATAAGTGATCTGATCACAAACCTTTTCATTTACTATTGGGTTCTTCTTATTTGAAGAGTTAAACTCTATTTAATAGTTCAAAAAAATAGTGAATATTTAGGAACATTAGCAATAGCAAAAATCAGCTGTTACCTAACAAAATATTTTAGATGTTAATATTGTGAATATTTAACTACAAATATAAGCCAGCCTCTTCCCAGAAGGGAATGCATTACTTCTACCCAAACTTTGTTTTGACAGAACATCAAATCTTTCAAACATCCTAAAATTTATGTTTTAGGTTTTTCTCCACCTCAATCAATAATTTTTAGAGAAAATACAGAAATCAGATGGGCTTCCAAACTCATTGTTTCTCAAAAAAATGTAGTTCTAATTTTTACTGAAAACATTTATATTCTCCAGAAAAAATTAAATTTAACCAAGTATCTTTCTACAATGGGAAAAATTTATATTGAATAATTTTACCTTCAGAGTTATGCGTAGTTTTCTTGTGTTTTCGACATAAAATCCTATAAACAAAGTAGTTGAAAACTGTCAAGTCAGTCACGATTCACAGATTATTTACTCATCTTTTAAATTTAAATGCCAGTACATTTTTCTCCCACTTGTAAGACTCACTGATATACAAATCTTGCAGTGAAAATATGCTTTTCTAGCACATCACTATTTTGAATGCCACAATCATCATTAGAATTTTATTGCAACAGTTTTGTTTAGATTCCAAAGTGGGTTTTTTTTTTTTTGGTTTGCTTTGTTGTTGTTTTTTTTTTTAAACAAAGAATGTGAAATATAAATACAAAAATAAATATAGCAAATAAATAATAGTTACATGTAAATGCCTTGTGAGGGTTTCTCTCTTATCTGAGCTTTATCATGCAAAGCACAGTAGTAGTGATATGTCTTGTGACATGTTTTCACATCACAGCCAATGGTTGCTCCAGGACAATGGCATAAAGAGCACATCTGTAGAGAAAAAGCAAGCACAATTCATGTTACTGTTGGCTTAGTACTTCTGAGTTCAAAAATAATATAGTTACCACTCCTGGTGACAAAATAAATGGAGTTATGCACTTGGCATAACTCTTCGTGCTCTGAGGTTGCAGTTATACAATAGTACAATAACCATCATACATTGATTATCAATTCAATGAAGAAAATAAGTAATTTAGTTTTCTGGAACGTGTTTGATGAAAGTGACACAGCTATTCACCAAATATCCCACTCCCAAGGATAGTCTGTACCAACCATTTCAGAAAAGTTAAAATCATAAATCATACTTGTTTAGTACTGAATTACATTAAGAAGGTAGGTGGGGGAAAAAAAAAAAAAAAAAAAAGACAGCCATTTGGCAAAGAATCTTGCAGTCAGAAATACCAATGACCTGCAAATTTACCTTAGCCTCAGCAGCTAACTTTACCTCTATTTTCTATACAGTTATTTCCTTAAGTCATTTCCAAAACACTGAATTTAGTGAAGTATTTGTTAAATACGAGGAATTTATTTCAATTAGACTAAATTTTGCTCTTCATACTTATATTGCAGAAAAGGTTAAATAGGAGCCTGTTGCTTTACTCTCCCAATAATTAATTCTTCTCATATTAGACTCATCATTGCTTAGGATACACCAACTATCATGCTTCTAAATTGTTCACTGCGCTTCTTATGCTGTGTTAGGAAACGAAGTAATCGATAGTATGACAACATTTTTCTCTGTCTTAATTCTTTACTGACACAATATTGCCTCAAAATCTCAGAATTTCCCATTAAAGTCCCCTCCCAAGACAACTGGAGCTTTTTGTATCCTGCACATTGCCCACACCCCCAAAAGGTCACAATTAATTCCAAAACCATAAGCGTGCAATGTAGGATACTCCCTACATATATCTTTGTGGAATACACCTTCTGTCCACTGCACTAGCTTAGTCAAGTTCTTGTTCGTCTCAAATATGCCAAATAAATATGCCACCAAAGTTATATATCACCATCCTGTTTTTCAATTTTAACAAAGTTAACTGAACAGTAAAAATGTCAAAGCCTTGGATCATCTCCATTTACTCCTCTGCAAGCTCTGAAATGGTACAGTTATATACCGTTCCCTAGTTGTTATCTAAATTGTATGGGTATTTTATCTCATAAATTTGTTATACGTTATGGTTTAACATATAATAATGGCTGATCAAAGCTCTTTATAAAAACCTAGGTTGAAATTATATCCATTCAATCAATTTTAGTCAGTACTTCAGTATTTTGAAAGCCAGAAACGACTAAAAGAAAACTTTATTTTTATGAACACCATGATGTATCTGTATGAACAAAATTTTTATCCTGACTTATTGGTCTACGTTTCCTGACAGTAATAAAATATTTATTCCATTGGTACAAGTGCTGCTGTCCAAATGGTTGCTGTCAACAGATTAATTAATTCCCAAGCTATATCAGGTGTATGTCAAGTTTGACAAGCTGCAAAATAGGTAAGCTCTTTAAAAAAAATCCTCCCATGCACAGCTAACAGAAATACTAATGATATCAGTGCCTTGTACTCCCAAATATTTAGACTTCGTAAGTTTTTATGACCGGCCTATTAAGGTTTGAATGTACAAACTTTTCTCAGATAGAAATAGATTACCATCAGAAAGGCTCTACATGTCAGTCATTATCGCTTCAGTAATGAACAGGCCTCAATTTTCAGTGCATATCTGGTCAGCAGCAGCACCTTCTGAAGGAGGGCAACTACATAAAATCTGTCAGCAGACAAATTTAGTCCAAGCTATCAATATAATTACTTAACCCAGTGCACCACGCCGAGATATTTTTGCTCGATGTGTTCCCACATAAAAGAACAGGCTAGAACAGAAAGCAGATCTTAAAGGGGGTATTTGGGCTAACTATAAACATTTAGCTTTAAGCTTCCTATACAAGTCAATGGAGAAAGATTCCTCCAGAGTGATTCAGAGCTGTAGTTTTCTGACAGCTACAGAGAGAGATAAGGCATCTAAGTTAAGATCTAAAATTATCTTGTAAATTCTCTCCAAACAGGAAACATCTCAGGACTATGAATCTACTAGGTTAACCAAATCCAGGTTTTCTGCAAAAACCTGAACAAAGTGCCTGATACATACAGCTAGTGAGCTCCAAGAATATATCCAGCTGTTGCATCAGTGAAGAAACAAAAAGAGATTCAGAAGCAGAAAGAGAGAAACCACCAATGACATAAAAAGAAATAACGTTCAAAAAACATTTAAGAGACCCAAGAGACAAAAAGTTTCTTTATGATCTGTAGTTCCATTTACTACCATGTTCTTTGGAAATTCCTAATCACAACATGAATGACTTGTGAAGAGTTATTTCTTTATGCTTCAGCTAATTAGAGCAAATAAAGTTCCCTGTGTTGGAAAAAATTCAAATGAAACACTGGATGAAATATTAGACTATTATTATATAATTGTAGTTCTGCAGTAATACTTCGGACTACTCTTAGTAGGTCAAAAGCTGGTAAATACGTAAGAGTGCTCTAAATAACTAAGCTGAAAATTTTTAATGTGAGGAGTGAATTGATCACTTGTAAAAAATATTTTTAAAAAGCCTCACTCATTCCCCTGAATGGAAAACAACTAGTTCTAAATAAATAAATAAAAAAAAAACCAAACCAAAACTAATTAGCTTCTCAGGAATTAAAAAAGTCATTGCTGCTCAATTCTCATGAATTTGTTAGAGCTGTAATCACTATTGCACCCACATACCTCATAAGACATCTATATTCACAGAATCATCTACTAAATCAATATAAAAGGAAGCAATAAAAGTACCTTTGGTAGTTAAAACCAGATTTTGTCAGCAAAACCAAATACTGGTAAAAGCACAATAATACCCTTGCCAGGTCCCTAGAATGTGGGTTTCTTTCTGAAATCTAACAGAAAATATCAAATAGAAATTACTGGATTAGAAACATAAATTTAGGAAACGCTATTGTTTATATGCAGCCCATCAAAAAGAAAAACGGGCATATTCTGTAAATGAGTTTTCAAATTTGCTTGGAAAAAATGCCTATCTGCTACAACCACCTACATTGGCCAATGAGGAAAAAAGTGACTGTAAAAATAATAATTCTGGATTTATTTTTTAATAATTCCATGACTAAGCTACAATTCTTAAAACAACTTTACAGAAGGTAAGAAAACATTGTCTTCCATTTTGAAGAGCCAAAAATAGACACTTACCAGTTTAGTGCCTCTCTTTATTTCTTTCTGAATATCTTCAATAGAGAATCCACCAAGACTCTCATTATCAGTGTGTGAAGATACCAGTGCAGATGAGAACAGCTAAAATTATAAAAACAAAACTTATTTTTTAAGTTTTAAGGGTATAAGTGATACAGAACATTTATATCTATGAAACCCGGAAAAATTTTAAATTACAGTGATTAATCATTTGTGCCAGTGCCACAGCTGGTTAATTTTTTCATTTGTTTGTAGTCTTTTACTAGCTCACTAGTTCCTTTCCTTTTTCCTATGGGTTACTTACCATACATTTGTGATGTGCTGCCACCTTCTGGTTTTCCGACATCAATAATTGTCCACATTCATTATCTTTATTAGATCTACAAAAACCACACTTTCTTTGTCTTGAAGAGACTTTTTTCTGTCCAACTGAGCTTGTCATGATTTTAAATGACCTTAGAATGCCACTTCAATCCTCTCAATGCTACAGAAAAAAAGGTGCAATCAGCATGTTAACATCAACAAAAGGCAATTTAACTTAGTTTTGTAAATGTAATATTGGTTGCTTGAAAGTCATCTGTCCCTTCTTACCCTTTTCTTTACGCTAGTTCAATATATCCAAATAAACGTGCACCCAGCAGAGGCAGTATTCTGCCAACTTTTTATGAAATTGTACCAGCAAGCAGAATTAGTTATTTAGGCAAAAAAGTTTGAACATTAATATAAAACTTTCAATACTAACATAAAACTTAAGGGGGAAAGAAGAAATAGGTGGAAAACCCAACAAGTACAGTGATCATTAGGGGAAAAAGTTAGTGCAACTCTCATCCTATTCTTATAGTTATTTATTACAGCAAAGGTAATTGTAGAAAATGCACTACCTGTGCATGCAACAGAGTTCATGCTACTGAACTTCTTCAAAAACAGAAGCAAAGAAAAACCCAAGTGTCCAGCATAGCATCCAGAAGAGGTTTTGAGTATAAAAGCTCACAAAGTAGCACCGCAGATGAGTAACTACCCTTAGATGAGGGTAGAGATGAGAAGATAAAACGTTACCATTTTAGGTATTTCACTGATACACTGTGGCTAGTCAAACAGCATTAGGAACAAAATTTTAGAAGGATCTATGACTAATGCGCTGCAATGGAAACCTTTTCAAGACCCACAGTTAATTTAGCAGTACCATACTGGTTTTCAGTAAGTGCATGAGAGGTGCTATTCTCATCTAAGAAAAGTAACTTAAAATTAAACTCAACATGAATCACAAACTTTTCATGTGTTACCAGCAATACATTTTTAAATATAGCATTGAGGTCCCAATTCCCTAATCAGGCAGACACTGCAAATTCAAAAGTGAAAATACCTAACGACTGTACATGCTTCTTGTCCCAGTATTAAGTAGTTTGTGTTCATTTGCTTCTACAACTTTCAAGAAATAAAATACCATCCTCTTCAAATAGACTTTCTTACAGCTTTTTATTTTGGAGATTTGAGCTTTACTGTCAGAATTGGGCACAACTGCAATAAAAGCATCCTCCTCAGCCTTTGTTTACATTAGATTCATCTAAATAAGAAAAGCCACCATATAGTTTGATATTTCTGTTGGAAAAAAATATAAAATCCAGCCATAAGAATAGCAGAGTTGCAATACATCCAGACTGTGCAATGGCGATCTGCACGAAAATGCACGACTGTGTTCTGAAATTTGCATAGGCAAACCTGCCTGCTTCTCAGTGCTGTCAGACTCTCATAATACTAATATCACTCACTATTTTTCTAATCAAAAGCAGAGGAATGTCATTAAGTTTCTGCTGGCATATACTACAGCTAAAAGACAGTCCTGTTAGATTCTCACTCTTCTGTTTCAAGAGATTCTCACAGACTGAGCTTTAACTGTTTGTCTTGCAATGTTTACTACAAAACTCCTGCATCAAAAGGTGTCTGTCCTGCATCTATTGCCTTTGCTTTATCAACAGCTTCATTTGCTTTCTTTTATAACTGGGAAGCAGTTTACTAGCTGGTGACGCATACTCATAAGAAGAATGCATAGATATCAGATCTTGCTGATTTGCACAAAAAATGTGCCAATCTGGATAAACTAGTCACACCCATTTGCGGTGGCAATAGAGAGTCCTTAAGTGTTAAACACAAAAGAATTACTATACTGTATTCTTCTAAAGAAAAAACAAAACAAGACCATTCTGTAATCCCTTCTGAGTAGAAAGAAGGAATGGTTTCTGAAGGAAAGATACACAGATTTTCATATGCAGGGTTTGGGGTTGGTTTTTTTTTTTTGGTAGTTTTTTTTAAACTTAAAATAAATAATAATATTTGGAAGCAGGAAAAAGACCTACAAAAGGCAAGTAGGAAACAATATCGCAAAGATATCTTGCTCTCAGGTCACAGTCAATAGCTCAACATAAATCACATAATGATGGGTTACAAATATATTAACAAAACAATTTAAAATGCAAGAAATTCTGCTTTGGTATAAAAAATTTGATACACACACATTCATTTGGGTCTACCCGTTTCATTTTATATTCAGATAATATTGTCAATATATTGACAGCAATGATAGTAGTTCTTAAAATGAAGATCAGGGATTTCCTTGAACACATGCACAAGTTCCACTGACTTACACGAATAAGAATTACTACTATAAAAAATAGCTATCCTTCAATTTAACAAGCAAATTCATATTTTAGAAAATGCAAATAATTTATAGAACACATAAAAATTTATTAACTGGCTCTCATCATCTTTTATTTATAAGAATAGTAACTTTCCAAGAAACAAGATTATAAAGAATCTTCTCACAGCTTTATACCTTCCAGTGCACTAAGAGATACGAGAGGGCACTTCATTACAGCAATACTAGAACCTGACATAACCTAACTTCTTGAAGTACTTTTGCATAATTAGATTTTTTTTCAGGCTCACAGTGAAGTTAAAAATAGTGCCAGTATTTACTTGACGATGCATGGATGTTGATGTTATAAAAAAAATTAAATTAACAAATACTATGTTTTGGAATATTTATTCAATTATAAATAATTTAATACTTGAAAAATTATTCGAAATGCAAACAGACCAAAAAGCATCAGGGTACGCCAGAAAGGAAACTCACATTCTTTTCACCATCAGATTAAATTACTCTGACAGCATTTTACAAGGATATTTAAAAGTTTTCTTTCCAATCCAGCGTCCTTTGCATTTGTGTTTTCTGTATCACTAGGCATTAACAGTATTTATACATTTCTAAAGACTGCAGGGAAAAAAAACCAAAAACAAAACAAAAAACTGAGCATGAGAAATATTTCGGAAGCATTTCATCAGTAGACCTCTCCCTAAATTATGTTTGCTTTCTCATAAATGTGAGAAAACCCTACACTGGGATCACTTTTCTTTGTGCCAAAATGCACTACTTATCCTGCTCCTTTAAAAATACCTATTTTCGGAAAAAGATCAACCAAGTTACGCAGCTGTACCAGGCCCAGAATTCTGAAGGCAAACAGTCAAAATCCTGTTTTCATCTCTCAAGTTAAGTCACACAAAAGCAACTAATCCAGTTTGCCAAGTATCAAGCTACATTTCTTTGGAACAAGAAAAATAATGCAACTTAAAAACAGTTCAATATTTCTGTTTTCCATGTTTAAAAACCTAACAAATGAATAAGACTTATAAAATAGTGTTTAAACATACTGTTGACAGAATCTTGCTTGTCAGCTTTGTCAGAGAAAGTCTTATAGATTGGATCACAGAAAGCGATGTACTATGGAATCACTGACTACAAGATTATGCGCCATCTCTACCAAAATGGAACACATGTACTACAAAACACAGATCATTACATATAGATATGTTTTCCACAGGCTTGGTCTAAAAAATGAAAAGTTACATCTACCCTAAAATCACAAAAGAGGAAACTCATTCAGTGATTCTTCACTCAAAAATTTTGGTTCATTTGCATTTGTGTTTCTTAATGCCCACTAAGGTATTCAGCATGGTGGTTCCCCTAATAGCACCTTTATTTTATATTTAAAGCAGCATGTTTTACAAACCCGTATGGCCTGCATACTGTTTTACCGAGTTCTAGACAACAGATTTTTGAACATAAAAGAAGAGTGCAAGTTCAACAACTCTCAGGCAAAGAAGGACATTCTCAGTGTATGAGACATTGTTCAGCACCGAAGAACGGAAAGTAACCTGGATTCTAATTTCTATTTATTGCATGAATATGTTTCAAGAACTACTGCCTGTTTATAGGAGTTAAGGCCCCACTTGTACTTCTAACAAAGGACAGTGACCTATATGCTATACTTTCTCATGTAAAGTTTGTTTTGCTGTGTGGCCTGTGTGATTACAAAATCATATTTTTAAAAAAAATTAGGATTTATATTTGTCCGTGAAGGAAATTTCAGATACACAAGGAAAACCTACAAGTATACAAGCTTTGTAAAATTTCATTAAACATGCTGAAGGGGTTTGGACTCTCGAGAAAAGCTACAGAAAATACTTGCGTTGATTTTTTTCAAGATGCTTACTAGAGATAGCAGAATTTCTGTTCAAGAAACTTTCAAGTGCTTTCTGGTTTCTAGGATCAATTGCCCATTACTGGGGGCATTATTTTGGAGGGGGGTGGGGCTGAAGCTGGGGAGAAGGGAGGTATCCTGTAGGTGTCTGTAGTTGAGAACCCAAAGTCACAGGTCCCATGGAAATCTTTATCCAACAGTTACATTCACACAGCATCCTACAGCCACTATAAAAAGTAGGATAGGAACTTATCCATGCAACTTTCTCAAAAAAAAAAAAAAACAACAAAGGGGGGCAAAGGCGGGGGGGAGGCCCAATCCTGGAAAGTCTAAACAATAAGAATAGAGCAGGTAAATAAAAATTACACAAAAAGAGCCTGCGGTAAGGAAAATCTGGCAGACAGCAGCGACCGATCTTCAGGAAAGTTTACATACTCCCACGGGGAGCGGGAGATGAGCCGATAACGGCACCTCCGTCGCTCGACTCCCCGGGGGGGATCGATGAGGCACGGCACGGCACCCCGTTGGGGACGGACTGCCGCGATTTGCCCCCGCAGGGGCCCGGCCACAAGCACCGGCGGGGCCTGACCCCTCCCCGACGGAGGGCCTACCGGGGGGTGGGGGGGAGGGCTCGGTGGGACGCGGGACTCCAGGCGAGGGCGATCCCCCTCCCCGTTCCTCACCGAATTTTGGGGAAAACGGGACTCCGGAGACAAGGGGGGGGCGGATCCTCCAGGGAAGGAGGGAGCGGGCCGAAGCGGGCGGAGCGAGCGGCTGCCGTCGGCTCGGGGAGGGGAAGGGGGGACGGGTTAACGGCACCGGGGGGCGCCCCCGAAGAGGCAGCGCGGGGTGCCGGGACCCT
>NW_010972776.1:9075672-9085193 GCF_000737465.1 Haliaeetus leucocephalus
GCCGTTTCCCCGTGGCGGCCCCCCCCCCCGCGGAGCCGAGCCGGGCTGGGCCTGGCTCTCGGAAGCCCACAGCCAGCCCGGAGTGTAACGCTAGCGGGGAGCGGGGCACCCCTGCCCTTGGCCTGCCTCTGCCCTTGCCACTGTGGCGGGAGGTTGGCTTACCTCGCCCAGGCAGCAAAAGCTCGCTTGGTATAGCTCAGGGCCCTGTGTTACTGCGGGGCTGAGGCGGTGTGGAGGTGGCAAGGGAGGCCACCTCCTGATAACGAGGTGAAAAGAGTGTTAATAATTAAAAGTGATCCGAGCTGTAAGTGTATACAGCGTGTGCTGCCTGGCAGCAGCTCGTGGCTGTGTGTCAAGCCGTCTGGGGAGGAAGCTGGAGGAGTCGTGGTTCCTATAGCTGCCCAACTGGGAGCCCACGCTCTCCTCGGGCTTGCACTGTGAGGGGAAGAGAAACCAGGGCTCTAGCCACAGCTCCTTGATCACAGCTCTAAGAGCAGAACTTCAGACCGCCAAAATAAGGCCCAGTTGTGCTAGATGTTGTGCTGAGGCAGCAGAGCAAGGCTCAGCCAGAGGGATCACAGACCGGTGAGGAGGGAAAGGGTATAAGCCACGGAAGACAGCCACAGCCAAGCAAGCTTCCCAGGTACTTGTGTTTGGGAAGGGGTGGGGGAATGATAGCTAAGTTAGAGGTAGTACTGAACTGAAGAGAAATGAACTAAGCAAGAGACAACATGTGGTAGGAGAGGCAAGTGTGGAAAGAAGCTAAGGTAAGGGGGTGATAAGGAAAAGAAACTGCTGGACGCAAAAGTGATAAGTATGAATCCTGGCTGGATACCATATGCTGGAAACAGCCTCAACTGAAAGACAGAATTGTCACTGCATGGCAAATTGTCACTGCACTGGTTGTTTCACCAGTGCCTTTAATCCTACGCTTTCTTCCTACTTTTTACTAATACCATGTGGCACAGTTACAGAAAGGTGTCATTTTGATACTAATTTCTCCAGTTGGATTCATGTCTACAAAGATCATGCTCCCAGAGGATCCTTGGGAAGGATGGATTGAAAGAATTTTGTCTATCCATTCACAGAGGAACTCTGAAGAATTTTTTTTTTTTTGGTAGTGATTGCGGCAAAATAATTCAAAATGCTTACAGAAAATGGGTTGTCACTTTGATACAACATGAAAAAATGTCAACAATAATTAAAAGTGATCTGAGCTGTAAGCATATACTGCAGCTTAACAGATACACAGTATACACAGGCACACAATGTGCTTCAACAATGTGCTTCAGCACAGAGAAGCACCGTTCATGACAGGAGTAACTGCTCTGTGTTGAGAAAAACTATACTGCAGATGGTTGTATCAGCAAAACTGCTTTCTCTGCTATGATTTGTTGTATTTACAGAGTAGTGATAATTTTAAAACACTGATATTGTGTTCAGTGTTAGGAGAAAAGTTGCAGCTGAGTATCCTACTGGTGTAAGAATAAATCAAACTGATAAAGCGCTTTTCCTGCGGCTAAAACATTTTAAAACACTTAGTTTTGGTTTGAAAAAAAGCTATTAGCTATAACTGCCATAATAGCTAAATAGAAAAATGTGAGGCAAGAATCAAGTTCTAGGACATTGCCTATTTTCCCGAAACACAAAAAGTAACAAAAATTATACTTTTTTTCCCACAAAGTTGTCATCATACTGAATGTGTTGACCTAATCTGCATTACAGTATAGCAAGAAACTCAAATGCTGGTACACATTTAAATATTCAAGATGTTGCCATTTACGTCGTAATACATAGAGGATTTACACTCCTATCCCTACAGAAATTATTCTGCCATCTTGTTATTTTGTTCTTTTTATTTTGCACTTTATTAATAAAAAGTTATCTCTTCATTTAGTTCCAGAAAACACTGCATGTCTTGAGGAAGACCTCTCCTTTCTCTTTGGTGTTCTTTGATTTTCACTTCTCCATGAGTGTTTATTGGATATCAGCTATTGGGGGAGGGGGGGAAGCCACAAAGACAATTGCTTTGGGTTTTGCCTGAAAAAACTTTTCCAGTAATTGTACTTCCTTCCCAAGACAATTATTTTTGTTTGCCTCTGACAATATTTTTGTCCTCCTTTGGCACAAGGAGCTTTAGAGGGTAACATTTAAAAATACACACAACAGTAAAGATAATTGTGATCATTGTTTGATTTGGCTCCTGTTGAAATATATGCTATGCAGCGTGTTGCCATATAGCCCTGACACCTGCAGAGCTAGGCAGAAAAAAGCCTTCTGTGGAGGACCCTACTGATTTCATGCTCTGGTAAAAGGCTGAGAACCAAAGGTGTGGATTGCGTGATGGGGGCGGAGGCAATATTTTGTATGCATTATCAGATAGCGATGTTTAGTCCTATGTTATTTCTGATTTTCCAAGCACTAGTGTATTTTCCTTCCTTTCTAAAGGAACATAAAATTAACATAGCCAGTTGCTTTATTCTCTTCTAGCACAGCATTTAAGAGCACTCTAGGGATGCTGTACCTCACATGCATACCGAATTCTTACATACTTAGTTTCACTGAGAGGCTCAGCAAGGCAAAAGAATTAATGAGTTTTAGAAACAGCATATCCAGCTGACTTCATGTTTTATCATCATGATGTTTTACAGCCAGAGATCCCATGAATAATGGTCACATGCAGCAGTGTTACAGATTTGTTTTTAATTCCTAATGCCAGGTTGTGGCTAGCCAATTGATTCCAGTGGGCAAATGACAACACAAGGAGATTCTAACTTTATGCTAAAATATTTTGACCGTGTTGGCAAGGAGCCCAGCAGGCATTAACCACTACCGGAGCTTATAGAACTTCTCAGTGCCTTGTGTTTGGCAAGCTCATCACCCACAAACTCAATTATTTACTTTCTTCCATTTCAAGAGAACAAGAAATGTCATAATCAAGAATCTAAAAAGACTGAAATTACAAAATAGAGCTTGTCATTTGTTCACAGATACAGCATTAATCCAGTTGCTTTATAGACCTCAGACTTATATAGAAACCATTCATCTTTCATCAAAGACATGATCAGTTTTTTCGATTTTCTATAGCCCAGCTGTAGTGGAGTACATTTTACAGTGACTTCAGTGTGTGCAGCTAATTTTTTTAGTTAAAATGATGGGAAATAAAACCTCATTTATTTCCCACGAAGCAGTGCCTGATTAAAATGAAAATGAAACATTATATAAGGTCTATAAGAATATACCGGGGGGAGCTATTTAAGAAAAGTCATTTTAGAAACAGGTTGAATCCTCTAAAAAAATATATTTCTTTAGCTGCTGTATTTCTGCTACATGATTTAAGTACAATCCAAACAAGTGCAGTCAGTCAAATCTTACCCTTTCTGCAGTCTGGTTTTAGGTACAAGATGTAACTGAAATAAAACAAGGTGAGACCCATGCCACCTCTTCAGTGCTGGCAACTTCCAAGAGCACAGTCAAACAGCTAAACCAAAACCCCAGCTCCTTGCTCAACCCTCTTATTCCTTCTGTTTGGACAGTGCTTTAAACCTTATGTACAAAGGCAATGTGCTCACAGAGTAAGATTTCAAGACAAGGGCTGCCAACGTTGCTTTAAGGAGATCCACAGAAAACTGATTGCAAGGGTTCAGGAGAGAAATCAAAATAAAAAAAAGAAAACAGATAATGAATGGAAAATGTCCTGGGAAAAGAGAATACCGAATTGCTTAGCCTTCCTGCAGGTACCCCCATTTTTAGCTTATCAGGAGGAAAAAAAAAAAAAAGTTCTCATAATTTTATTAATGGCCATTCAAATGTAATTTAAAAATGATAATGAGTAGTGTTGGCCATGTGTCCTAGTTAGTAGTCAAATATGGACATCAAAGGCCTGTGCCAAAGGAACTTGTGTCCAGCAAGCTTTGAGCTCTGCCCCAAAACAGCACAGGCAAACAAGTCTTTTCTCTCCTCTGCTTTTACTGTGCAACAGCAGCTCAATTTTCAGCTCTGGAATAATTCTCAGCCAATATGTATTAGATACTTAATTGCATTTGCCCAGTTTTGTACAAGTTTGTTAATTTTCTATTCTTTCATTCTACAGAAGGTCCAGGCTTTAAACTTAAAGTGAAATAAAACAAGCCCCCATAAATCCACTTTGAAAGAACAAATGTTGCCAATGGTGACTGAAATCTTAATTATTTTACCACTGATTATTTTAGCATAAAGATATGTGTAAGGTACAGCGTTCACAATCCTGATCTAGCACTTTCATCTTCCAGGATTACAAAATATGGAGGTTCCTTGCTCGCTTAATTCATATTAAGTTAAAAGCACGCTGCCTTAGACAACGCTCCAGTACAGCAGTGTGTTAGCTCTATGAGTTGTACAGTGTGCACTATGGTATGTATCCATAAGGACACTATTTTAGTGTTCAGTCACCTCAATATATCTATTTTGTATGTGCCACGTTTATACTGCTGTCTTGTTACTCTGGGACAGAAAGATGACAAAGGGTCTGTTAATACATAAACAGGTGCTTTCCCCTGACCTAAGTCCAGGTTTGTCTTTCTGTGGCGACTAAAAAAAAGATTATATATCTTGAGGTTTCGCATGATATGTGTTGTACCCGTAATCAGGATCTCATGCTATAAGTCACTTCTCTTCAAGAAGAATGTCACTTCATTTCACTGCTTTTTTTTCCTCTGTCTTGTCCATATAGATGGCAAAGGCTTATGAGCAGGAGCTGTTTCTTTCTATGGGCTTATACAACAGCTAGCGTACTAGCATCCTGATATTTTCTAGGGCTTCTAGCTGCTGTGTTACACAAGTACTTAAGATATAACATTTTCAGATGTATGGGCAGAAATCTACGTCTCAATTACTAGATTTCTTACCTGCATTATGGTGTCTTGTGGAGTTGAGGATTACACAAACAACTAAGTTGGTCCTGCTCTGGTAGAATTCACAAACTGATTCTTAAAAGGAGGTGAGCATTACAAATCAGTTATGTTACAGTAACAAAGGTAAAATGCCAACAAGAAGTAAGAGTTTTACAGCATTTATGAGATGTAAAATAATAAATCGTTGTTCAGATTCTTCTTTTTGAAAAGGAGAGAACTTCATTAAACATGAATGCTCTACATATGACTTAACCAGGTGGACTTCACTGCTAATATCAAGAACATTGGGTTTTGTATGATTTTATTTCCAAAAGTAATAGAACAATTTCAAACAAATCTGAAGAGGATTAATACAAATCATACTTGTTTTGATTTACGATGTAGTTAATTCAGACTGCACTCTTGTTTTAAATACAAACAGATGTTTGTGGTTACAATCAGTAACTGGAACAGGCAAGCCGTTGAGGCTAGAGGTAAGCTAAATTTAAAGATCAGTGAAGGACATTAGAACTGTTTGGGTTCTAGTATTTTAAGAAGATTTTTTTCTGCTAAAAACATACTAACATGGAAATAGCTAATGCTGCTGTCATTTAAATAACTATCCTTAAGTTTCTGAATTAAACGAGTCGAAAGCACTGGACGGTTCTTGGAGCTATTGTCAGAGCTATTGTTTCAAGCCATCTGTGGCTTATGGGAAAACATCTTCTCCTCATTTGTATTCAATATATTTTTAAAACCATCAGCACTTCCTTAAAAATAAACAAACAAGTCTCAGATTGTGGACCTTAGCTTTCCATCTAGAAAAGGATTTCACAGCTATGGATTTAATACACCCTTGTGCTAGAACTATCCAGAATATGTTCTTTCTAGTCAGACAATAAAGATATCTTAGACCAGCGGTTCCTAAACTTTCTGGATGAACAAGCACTGTTCACCTCTTAATATGTTAGGAATCACTGTCAAACGTAACTGAAAACACTGGGTTGTGAGTGCTGGCAACATCTTTGAAGACTGTCCTCTGGGAATACCTGCACTAGGCAAGTAAAACTGCAAAATTTATGTAAAACATGGGCGTTAGAATGACATTCAGAGTTAAGACATTCAGAGAACAGTCCACAGTTATGGTCAGGTTCCCTCAAAAGAGGTAGATAGTCTGTATATGATTTGGGACTTGACACTTGCATATGTGTAGTTTATGTCCTTTGCCGCAAAGAATTTAGATCCTTCAGACTCCCAGAGGAGGTGCAGTTGCGTGATCGTCTATATCTTTATTAACTGGGAGGGTGGTGGTGAGGGGGGAGTTTTTAGTTTTCAACCAGATCAGCAACCTGATCTGACTGAGTTCAGGCCAGCACTACTGCCTGAGCCAGGGAATGACAAATGTGTGGTTAGGGAGGGAACTCTCTTTCACTGGCAACACAGTCCTAGCTGGGATTGACACAACTGTGGGAAGGCATTTTTTCAGGCCATTTTTTAAAGTACAATAGGACAATTTTGGTTTACAACCCAGGACAGTCTGTTGCTTGGAAACCCACCTGGGCACACAAGGTAGCTTTCTTAGAGCCCCAAGCTCTCCCCGTGCGAAAGGTGAGATGCCTGATTATTCAGAAAATATCAGTGATCAACACGCCACTATCTCTCACACAACAACGGGACATGACTGACTTGTTGCCAGATCTTGTCCCAGACGCTGCTGGCTTCAAGGTCAGCCGATATAAATCACCCTGCATAGGTCTCAATTACTTTACACTCCAGCAACATTGTTTGAATGGTTCGTAACAGCTAGGCAGAAAAGCTTGTAAACAAAACACGTGCTCTGCCATTGTGTTTTATTGCAACATCTATGGTTTTCTGAACCGAAATTGTGGACTTTCCAGCAAATCACATTAGCACTACTTCGTAGTCTTTGTGGATTGCCATTAAATACCTGGGTGACAGCACAGAAGCATGTGAGTGTTGTCCAGACTGCTTTCCCATTTTCAGTATGTACAAAGAGTTGTCAAACAGTAATGTGTGTTGCCTTCATACTCTTGTATCATCTTGGAGAGGATAAAATTTAGTTATCATCACATGAACTACTGCCTGGCAGGAAACCAGCCCTCTGACAGAGGTATAGCAAAGTCTTATAACAATAAGAGTATCTGTGTGTGGGCTAAAACTCACCAGGATTTTACAGTGGGCATCAAACAGTTCTTGCCGGTTTTTAGCTGATCACTTCACAGGAATGCTACACTGTAGTTATCAGTAACGTATTAAATTCAGGTTTAAAAAATGAAAAGCAGTTCTCAGTGCAAATAAACTGAAGTATATTTGAAAAGCAATGTAACAACTGCAAATTATATTTTACGAGCTTTCTTCTAGCAGTAACTATCACACTAACAATACGACATTTGGGACACGGGGAATATTTAAGCTTGATAGTCTAGCCTAAGGACTGCAGTAAGCTTTAATAAAACTAAGAAGTCATTATCTTGAGTACCATTTAACAGGGTTTCACTTGACACAAGTCAGAGATGGACAGTATTTTAAAGACCCATGGATCAGTGTACACTGCCATGCTTCCCTGGACTGAACCTGAGCATGAATTCTCATAAATACCCTGGGAGTATGAAAAAAAAGTGTTAATCAGATTAAGTGCAGTGTTGGACATTTCACTTTAAAATAGTAAGCCTTACCTTAAACACCGTAAAAATCTAGCAACTGTGATAATGTCAAATTTGTGTTTATCTCACCTTCTTTCTGTAAACTAATTTGGTGACATCCTCTACACAACAAAATAGCTGAGAATAAAGCCACAAAAGCATTTAAACAACCCAGGAAAGCCCCCAAACCAATCACTCCGAAGAGTTTTTAAATGAAATTAAGTTATAAACTTAATAAATAAAAATTAAGTTTCAGGTTTCTCCTTCCAGAACAGGCATGATGGAAGAAGGTGCAACACTGGGAAACATTCTGCCTGTAGCAGCAGGGACCCCCAAGGACTGAAATCAGCAAATGGCAAGTGAGAGAGTTTTACTGCAGGGGAGGGGAGAATTAGGCGGCATTCACCACAGAAGTCAGGCAGGAGATTAGTTTTCATTTGTTTTAGCTTCGAGTCAAACGTGCTTCTAAATCGTCAACAGAGAGACAGGAATGCAGTTGTGACTGCGGGTTTGGGAGGCAGAGGAAGAGGGAGAAGATTGGCAGCGAGGATGCCCTTGGCCACAAACGCAGTTTTGCTTTACAAAAGAAGGGATGAATACTGAGCTGTGCAGAGCTCAGCTCTATGCAGAGCAGCCTGGAGAAGACAAGCCTCAAACACAGGACAGGACAAAGGCCAGAGAAAGCTGCTTCAGCCTCTGAACTGGATGCTTCTGCTTAAAATATTCCAAACGATTCAGCAGTCTCTCCTGCCTCCACTTACCCAGCTCCAGACTCGATTGTAGTACAGCTGTGGGGAGAAAAAAAGTTTGAATCTGTGCAATTCATTTTACTTTCTTGCATCCATTTTTGATTCTCTCAATTTGCTTCTTCCCAGTTGCTTTGCCAGTCGGAATATCCCATCCCCCTGCCCCCCTCCCCTAAAATACAGCCTCTACTTATAGGGGTAGTTTGGTCCTATAGCTTCTGATAACTTGATTTTTTTTAAAGCTAGCTATTGTTTAATTACCACTTTGAAGTCAATTTAGCAGAAAAAAATCCCTAGTTTAAGGTGGCTTTTTGCATCCCCACCAAGCTATTCAGCAGGGCATTCATCCAGGATACAAAACTGGGCTGAAGCTTTAGGAGTTGAATGGATCACTCCAGTGGAGATTTAATTTCCATGAAATTCCTCCATGAAAATCCACTCACTCCTCTCAGATCTGACAGACAGGCAAAGACCAGCCACTACCTTTGAACTGAGTAATTTTTAAATGCATCCCACCCCTCTTTGCCCCCCATGTAAATAGGAATCGCGGAGGCTCGGAGCGCCCTGGTGGACTTTAAACCACTCGTCCCTTCACAGAGTGCAAGGCGGGGGAAAAGCAAAGCCCAGCGCATGACTCCTCGGTGACTAAACTTCGGGGGGTTAGATGAACTGGCCCAAAAGCGATCCGCTGCCCGGTCTGTCCCGCTTCGGCTAACTCCACGGAGCCGTCCCCGCAAGGCTAGCGGCTTCGGCAGCGGAGGCACCCGTCTGCCCGCGCTGCTGCCGGGACACGGTTCGCAGAAACCTGCGGAGAGCCACCGCCTGGCGCCGAGGAGGTCCCCAGCACCCCCGCACACCTCGCCTTCGGGCTTTGCCACAGCTCCGGCCACCGCGCCCGGCGGCTTTGCCGCGGCACCTGGCGGCGCACCGTCCACCGGAGGGGGCGTTTCGCTTCCCGGGGTGTTTGCGGGTAGAAACTCAGCCGGGAGGCCGGGCGCGGAGGAGCCCCGCACCGGAGCCTCGGGTGCCGCCGTTGCCATTCCGTTACGGGAGAAGCCTGCTGCTGCCCCGGGGGGACTCGCGGTGCCACCCGAACGGGGGCGGCAGGCGGACCCTTCGCACGGACCCGGGAGCGTTTTCCCCGAGTCGCCTCCTCCGCCCCCGAGCGCGTGCCACCGGGAGCCCTGCGCCGGTCACCGGCCAGCGCCCCCCCGCCCTCCCCCCGCGGGAGCACAGCACCC
>NW_010972776.1:9085351-9107190 GCF_000737465.1 Haliaeetus leucocephalus
ACTCGGCGGGCACCGCCGCCCCCGGTGCCGGTGAAACCTCCTTCCACCCGAAAGGTTGCCGGAGGCACAAAACGAAGTCCCGCGGCAGGCACGGCTGCGGATTTTCAACCCACCCCCCCGCAGCTAACAGGGATTCCTTCCACTTGCGTGTTTTAGAAAATATTTACCCCGAAGTCATCAAGCGCATCGCTTAATGGTTGGGCCAAACCACGGTTTTGCAGTATTTCTAAAGCTTTAATATTCCAGGCATGCAAGAGCTTTTCAACATTTAGCTCACTTTTAACAGCTTCCAGCTCGCTCCTTTTTTCCCGGGGTATTGATGCTTTCCCCCCTCCTCTGAAAAAGCCGTATTGCCGAGCCCGGGTTGCTGTTGTGACCTCGCTCGTTGTAAATCTTTGCTGTTTAAATTTAAGAGCTGCTTCTCTTACCTGGAGCAACTCTTCACTTAAGTTTGGGGATTTTTCACCTAAGCCTTGTTTCAAACCATCAGGTTCGAGATCTTTCCCAAATGTTGCCCTTTTGACTTTGCTTGAACCGGGGCGGGGGGGGGGGGGTCGCAGTGAACCTCATTTTTTTCCCCCCCCCCCCCGCCGTTCAGCACTCGCAAGGTCCCTTTCTGGGTTTCCACGCGTGGCTTTCAGCTCCCGGCGGCTCCCGTACATTTCTCGCCGCGAAGCTGCGAATGCCTTTGCATTCCAGGCACAATGACCCTCTGTTCCCTGTAAGCTTTCTTCAGCTCCAACATCTAAATCACCAGCCCCACAGCAGGCAGAATCCCCTTCTGCTTCCTCCTTTGAAATGTTTATCTTTGCACCTACTAACTTAGGTTCCTATGCTTGAACAACGACTTTGGGAACACAGTCTTTTCCTTTTGAACCTTTTTTCCTCTAGAATTTTTGTAATTGCTGTATTGTAGAGTTTTTTTCACTCTCTTTGCTCTCTCTAAAGCCAATTTTTCAAACATCAGTGATTCAGATTGATTGGCTTGACTAAAAAAGTCCTGTGCACTGAAATTAGGAGAAAATAACTCCTCACAGTGTTTTCTCTCCATTTCTAAGGTTTGTTTCCTACCACACGGAAAAAAAAAAGTTAGAACAATATAATTTCACTTTGATGTGAATGCTGATTATTTTTATTGTAGAAAGGTTTAAAACTTTGAATACCTTTCTTTAGCAGTTCTCATATAAGACTGCAGTGGGAAACTCGCACACCAGGGTGGTTTTATTCAGTCTAAGTAAGGATCTTAGCAACGTTACAACACACTAACTAAACTATACAGGAGCTCAGCTGTATTTTTAGCTGTTGGTGTGATATTAAAGCTGTTGGTATGGTATTACTTTGTTGGCGGAAACATTTTAGAACTATACTTTTTAAAACCAAATAGATGTATATAGTTCATGCATTAAGGAAAACTTATTTGTTAAATAAAGTAAGTTTTATAGGACCTATGTTTGAAATGTTTACATTTATGGACTGAGGATTACAAACTATATTTGTGGTAAACTCAGTTCTTCGTTTAGTCACATCACCACTCAGACTCTTCAAAGGTTTTTACTTTGTTTTAACATTTGCATTGGCATCTGAATATATGAAACACTGCTGCGATTTAGGCGCTAAGTGTTACTTAAGAACTGTGGAGGTGTCAGAGCTTATTATGCTGAATTACTAGAAAGCTATACATAGTATAGACAGGCACTATATGCTGCCTCTGGTAACCCTGACAATTGCCCTTTAATCCTGACCTACAAGATTCCTGATATTCCAGTCATAGTCCATTCTTTGCATACAAACTGAGCAGAAACACAATTTACAGAATCATATAAATTTTGCTAGGAAAAAAACTTCTGTAGGAACTTCAAGGGTATCTCCAAATCCATATCACTTAAAACTAAATCAGGACATTAATCAAAATCTCCAGGAGTGAAAAATTTGGAGTACATTATTATCCTATTTACTCAGAATTATTTCTTCAGGTATGTTTCATTGCACCATAATTGCTGAACTGAGGAGATGAAACCCAGTTTACTTGCTGTTAAAAATAGAAAACTAACAAATCTTATCTGGATTTACATTAAAATCCCATAAGAACAACTGCATGAGGTGAAATATATTGACAAAGGATTATGGTAAATGTTTGTCTGTTCTCAGAATTGGATAATCCAAGTATAATTTTAAATTTTATAAGTATTATAAGTAGTATAAACTAGATGTGAACAAGATTTTTGACACAGGCTTTATATTTGTGCATGAGGAAAGGTAATAACTAAATAACAGGAGTAATATTTCACCTAACCAAAATCAAACAATTGGACAGTAATGAGTTCAAAGATGCTTTATTATATGTCGAGGCACCTCTATGTGGTATGAAAATGAATAAATTGAAATATAAATGCTGCAGAAAGGATGCCTTCTACTTTGGTTTCCATATAAACTTCTCACTGACATTAGAGGAGGATCAGTGTAACTTGAAGGCAGTTTGAAGTCCTGAATTTGTCTCGGTTGACTGAGGATTAATAATCATGGAATCTGTCTTCCT
The DNA here is from genome assembly GCF_000737465.1 of Haliaeetus leucocephalus. NCBI lineage: Eukaryota > Metazoa > Chordata > Aves > Accipitriformes > Accipitridae > Haliaeetus > Haliaeetus leucocephalus. The sequence continues at coordinate 9,087,888 of NW_010972776.1, forward strand.
CCTCTGTGGGATTTTGATCTTCCTGATCTAGCAGTTATTAGACAGTAGTGCACTTGTTTCAGCCCAGATTCTAACAAGCAGGTACCTCCATCTTAGAGGACAGCACTGTGCTGGGGTCAGCAACTAAATTAATCTGGAGAGGAGTCTGAACTCATACAGGCAAGGATCTTATTAATCATAAAGGATGGTGACTTCACCTAAAGTTGTCCCACAACAAGACTGACGTGCAATAAGAGTGCATGTAACAGAAATTTGCAGCCTGTTCTGTAGGGAGGAGCCGTTCAGGGCTGTTATAAGGCAGTTTGCAAGAGTGGTACATTCATGTAACAGATGAGAAACAAAAATGGAGTTGCATAAAGAAGAAAGGGAAAAGGAAGAAAAGAAGCAAGACAGGATGAAAGGGAAAAAAAGGAAGAGGAAGGAAGGAAGGAAGGAAGGAAGGAAGGAAAAAGAAAATGTAAATACTATCATTTATCCATTATAATGCTAAGCTTTGAATCATTCCAACTATGTATCCCAGAACTCAGCTCCAAACTTTGGAAATGTAGGATTTCTGATTACATTACCAATGAATACAATTAGCCATGACACATTTGTTTCATAATAAAAGTATGCTGAGTTCCAATGGAGCAAATAAACAAAAAAACCCCAAACAACAGATTTGCATTTAGTTAAACACTGAAAAGTTGAATTTTCAAATGCACTGGGGGTGCAGTATCATGTAAGCAAAAGGAGCACTTCTGATTTCCTCCCACTATCCTCAACTGAACTTTTCTGCATCCTCCCTTGTTCAGACTCCAGCCATTGCTTTATGCTAAAGTCAGCCAGTTCAGCTCACTGATCCACTGAAAAAAATTACATTTTGGAGGTGTGTTGTTTTTTAACAGGTCAGCACGATGAACAACTCCCCCTGTACCTGCATGAGCAGCACTAAGGGCAGAAAGAAGCAGCTGCAAGAGAGACTGAAGGAGAGCACCCTTTGTTACTGCTGTTCCTACTTTAACACTGACCTGGGCATACCGGGAACTGCCCTAAGCACCCACCTAACTCTGCCAAGCTGGTATAGCACAGAGACCTCAACAGGACTGTAACTGTGGATCTCAGAATTTTGGATACCTGTGACATAAATCGCTCTTGTGCATGTATGCGAGACAGAGCGTACAGCATGATCTACAAAAATGTTTTGTGCCAATATAATTGCCTGATAAATCACTTAAAAATTAAATAGTAACAGAAAGAGTTAAAGAAACACTACTACTAGAGGGGTACAGGTGCTCTGTGCAGCTTAGTCCTCTTCTACTACAGAGATAAATCATACAAGTTAAAAGCAACCGATACGAGTTGTAACTACCTTTGGAACTGCCCACATTCAAAGCGGCAGTTCTCCAGCAACATGCTGATGCCCCTAGCTCTGTAATTGCAACAATTTTGGTCACAATCTTAGTCTCTGGGACTGGCAGCCTGTCCTCTTGAGCTTGCCCTAAAAATGGGCTTTCTTACATGATGTGTGTTATACCTCTGAGCTAAACTGGTCACTAAGGGGCACAGGAGAAGAGGGAAGGAGAAATTCATCAAGTTTCCTGCTGCAGCCTGATCTCAGAGGAAGTCGTCGTTTCCTGCAGCTTGGGTAGCGGAGCCCTACAACCCAGCTGGATATTTGCTTCAAGAAAGATCTATTTAGATAAGTCAAAAGCTGGGTAGCAGTGAGCAAAGAGCGGTGCCGAACAAGGCTGGAAAGAACACCACCCGTCCTGCCAAAAAAAATCAGAAGCCACCAGATTTGCCACTGCTACGTTGTGGTATTTACATGTGTGCTATCAGGATAGACAATCCCATCATCACCTTACAAGAACGTTGTGCATCCACAGTCAAGCTCTATATTTGTGGAGTCGCCTCTTCCAGTCTAATGACAAGCTTATTGCAGAAGGGAATGGAGAGGGTCTAGACCTTTCTGACAACTAGTAACTCTTTGTAACCTAGGTAAATTTGCCCTAGACACCCTCTTAAGAAAGAACCTAATGAAAGAAGAGAAGAGCATTCCAGGTAGGTTGGTTTGTCTTTTTCTTGATTTTCATTTCTTCATCCTGCCCCACCCTCACTTTCTCCACCTCAGTGCTTTCCCCTCTGTATTTCTTCCTTTCCTAAAAGTGCTTGTCAAATGTCTCCTGGCATGGAAAAAAGAGATTGCTTTTTGTTTGAAGTGACTGTTACATTTTAGGAGCATGCACTGGCAGAAAAAGAAGGAAAAAAAAGGGGGAATACTTCAAGCAACATAAGATCATTCCAAACTGCATGCTTTCTTGGGTTAGACAGCTTTTCTAGCAATAGAACAAAAATTCCAGCAATAAAAAATTCCAGTGACAGAGTAGTAACTGATAATTTGAAGGTAACACCCCTAAAATTGAAATGAGGCCACAGTTCCCCATGAGCAGATGAGGAGCAGCCCACAGCATACAACACACTGCTCTTTGCAGGAAGAAGCTCTCGCAGAAAGATGTCCTGGGTGGGCAGTGACAGCCATGTCCCAACTCGCCAGGAGGATTGAATGCTGGCCCGTGTAACAGCAAAAACGCTTCTGCTGAACCTGTGATAGCTACAGCGAATGTAAGGGAACATCGCTGTCGTCAGAGTCACTCCAGTTTGATAGCACCGAACCTAGCAAAACTTTGTACAAAAAGGAAAACAAATATTTAGAAGCAGCAACCAAACCACAGACAGAACTTGGTGGCAAACCATGAATTTTAACATCTTATTACATTGTGTTTAATCACCTGTTTTCATAAGTGGTAACCCTGTTTTCAAGCTCTAACAACCAAGACAAGAGAAAGAAAGAGACATTTTAGTGTTGCTTTCCTGGGACATTCGTCTTTCTCCCTCAGAAAGGCTCTCCTTTGGAAACATGGGTCAGCTGGAATCCATTTGAGATGAAAGCTACTAAAATAAAAATAAATCCAGTATACTGATACAAGTGTACATGCTGACTGACGTTATTCCCCAGCGTGCCTCTCCCACCAGACACTGTCACCATCTCTGCTGGCAGAACAGTTTAAAATAAGCCCCTTTATCTCCCCAGCTTTCACCTGAACCAAATTAACCACACACATCTATGTACATTACTTAAATGATTTTTCTTAATGAGGACTAGAGAGTGTGCAATACAAGTTGCTCTGTCCTTAGATTTACAGGGTCAGTAGTCTTTGGCAGAGGACTGAGATAACAAGCTGGAGGGAGCAATATCTTCAAATGCCCTTGCTGGATCTGGAAGAGCTTATTTGTAAATGGCCCAAGATTTCTAGACACACAGGAAAAATAAATATCTGATGTTAGAATTTAAGGAGGGTAACAGCTCTGTTTCCAAGTGACCGGGTAAAAGATGGCAATGAGGTCAGCAAGCAAAAGTGACCTCGGGAGTCAAGCCACTGGGTCCCGCAGGAGGAGCTTGGTTGTCATTCCTCCAGTCAGAAGGAATCAGTCAATACCCAGACTGATGGTCGTACGGTCTGAAAATGCAGAACAGACCAGCAGCTTGTTCTTCTGGAGAGAAATGTGCACATTAAACAAACTACTTTTCAGAATACTGGGAGCAACCTCTGTAATCAACCTTCCCACTTTCTCTTCTTCACAGTCTTAGCTGCCATGGGGGCAGTTCTGCTTTCCAAGGACAAGGAAACCAGCCAGGTAGACAATATTTACAAGAAATTGGCAGTTTACTTTTAAAGCATTAGAAAAAAGATGTTCATCATTTCAGTTTCTGGATTTCATGAAGTGTGAGACTGGTAGGTACTTAGACCTGCAAAAACCCCCCAACAAACCCACCGAAGACTGAAATCATATCGCAGGAGGAGGAGGAGGAACAGGTAGCACTGCCTGAGAAAATTTCCAATTGTTTTCATTTTCCTTTTATTAATTCTTCCCTAATGCACAGTTTATCTCTGCACCATGAACCACATACGAGATACACTAGTCATTTTGCTTAATATACTACTGGAAGGTGCTCAGACATTACAAATGATGTACCTGACCTGAATGCCTGTAGAGAACAGAAGATTGTCTGCTGCTAAATTTCCTGAGAAAATTTCCTAGGGAGATATTAGACCCACTCAGTAATTCTGCTAAGGGACTTGTTAGCTTCTCCTCCAAACACTCAGCAAGAATCTTCTCAGGACTGTGGCTTGAAAAATGATACATTGAGAGTTACTGCCAAGAAAAGAAGGGAAAATTAAAGCTTTCAGTATAACTAATAAAAATTACTTGAATCACAACCAATTTCTGCTGCAGCTTTAGGTAGAACATTGCAAAATGCAAGAAGTTATGAATTATCAAGTCACAGTCTTTTGAGACATAGTTAGGAAGCTTTTTTAAACATTATAACATAACTACTTCTATGGAAATTTCATTTGAGACCAAATATATTTGAATATTAAAGAACACAGACTATGGTGAATTTCACTGTAGATAATAGACACCAGCAAAAGAAAACCCCACATGTTCTGGATAATATAGCAAAAAAAAAAAAAAAAGAAAAGCAATTCAAAACCATCTCAAACACCTTTTATTCTAATTTGTATGTTTACATCACCTTATCATGACTACCTTTAAGAATCAAAGCTGCACTTACCTGAGCTAGGATATCTTAATTACATCTGAAAAAGTATTTAGGAAAGCAGAATGGTGGACAGGAAGATAAGATACAGAAAATAAAGACATTATTTTACTGGATACTGTTGCTGTTCTTAAACTGATTGCTGGAGATGTTTGAAAAAAAAAATGCTCTGAAGGTCTGGGAGCTACACATATGGATGGGTGCTATCTTCAGGTCTAGGACAAGCGTATTTTCTAGAGCTAGGGCAGCCCTGGGGATATTCTGCAACCAAAACATGATTCAGCCCCTTTCTGAAAACCAGCCGTTCACTTTACAATTCCCACTGCTAATCATTAGTTACAAGGTTTTTTTCTTTTTTTCTGGACTAAATTTATCCCTTTTGAGTCCAACCACCAGTTACGTTACAATTCAGATATATTTTTGCCCATGAAGTCACCCATTTTTTTAACTGGAAGTGTGTTAGAGAAGCAGTTTTGGTTTAGAAAGCATCCCTCATCTGACCCTCTCACATCCAACTTGTGAAAAGGTGGACTGTTGTGTAGGTTCCTAGTTTTTCCAGTACAACAGCAAGTTCAGTGCTGTATATTAAGAAGATTCTTCTCTGACTCCTTTTAATAAAGTTTTAGCCTTCTGTGAGTATGTCTGTATTCCCTGAGAGCAACAGAAGGTGTTGGAGATGTCGCCCTTGCTTTGCTACTTGCCAACTACGATTTCCGTGGGTTGTACTGGTTGTCTGACATGGGTGTCCAAGTGAGTGTTGGAGATGGCTGTACTCCATCCTGTACTCCATCCTCCTGGAGAACAGCCCAGCATGAATTTCTGACAGGGTTAATGGAGGAGGGGGAGTCTACTGTTGCCCTTTTACAGCTGGAAGGGCATAGGAGAGCAATTATAGCTCTTTATACTAGCTTAAATGTATTTTGCTTTCAGTCAGACCAACAAACATAAAATACATTGCTGAGATATGTGATAAAGGATGCTAATTTTTGTAATATGAAACTTTAAATATGAAATTATAGAAATAATGTTTAAAATTTAATTATATGGTTTGAAATGCATTTTATATGTGCCTTTCTTGTACATGGTGCTGATTTATCCTGTGCATATATATTATGTCATGGAAATGTGTGACATACATCATTATGTGTTTCAGCCTCAACATTTACTTAGCCACAGATATAATTAACGCCTTGATAGAACGAAGCACCTCCAATTTGTATCAAATAGTGAGTGATTGGTCTACGTTGAGCAAGGGCCAAACCTACAAACATTTATTGGAATAAGCCTTCCCTCTCAATTCTTTCAGCTTCTTTCCTTGTATTAAATGGAAGCACTGAACGAAACAGAAACTAACCATTCTTAGCCCCCAAATCTGCTTTTTGTTCTGATATTACCTTCTGTTTGTTTTATGGGATCCTACTTTAAATTATCCTTCAGGCTGCTGGAGATTCTGGGCTGAGATGGGCACATGGAAATGGCAAGCTGAGGTTAGGAAAAACGTGTGGTCAAACAAGACAAGGAAATTTGGTAGCAGCCATTAACTGCTGCTTCATTACAAGTTAAATCTTCGCTCACTAAATGTCATAGCCACCAACTGCAAAGAGAATGATCTTGTCATAGCATAAATGAGTGTGATCCGTACATTGAACCGGAGAAAACACATCTAGTATGAAATACCAGTGAATCTGGGCTACTAATCTAGTGACTCGCCAATCTGGTATTAGATGTAGCCAACATTTGAGCATTTCAGCGGCTGATAGATAAATTGGTTTAATTTAATTCTGGTAAATTATAAATCCTTCCATTTCCAAGGTAACAAGATACCTGAACAATAAGAATGAAAATGTCTACTGTACATGGAATGCTTCACAGGGTCTATTCTTTCTATTTCCAGGTGCCCTCTTTTTGCTCTTAGAAAAATCAGCATTGCACCTTGAGAATACAGGGTTGAATTCTTTGAAAGGGGAGGGAGTGTAAGGGATCCATAAAATATCATTGAAAATGCTCTCTTATCTTGTTTTTCAGGGAAGATTTAGAAGGCTTTGGTATACGTTTCGGTACAAAACCCATTAATTTACAAACTGTGGTGTTTATATTGGGAAATGCATCCTGCTCTTTCTGTAAGCAAAATGTCTTTATCTTGACGGACTGTTCTCTGGGAAAAAAAAAAAAAGAAAAAAGAAAAAAGAAAAAAGAGAATGGATCACAGAAGCTTCTGCTTGCCTCATGGGAATTTGGCTAAAAAGGGAAGATGAGAACATGCGGCAATCCACTGACAAGTGCCATGAAGCTTTTCCAAATTAGACTATTTCATGTTTCACAGACATATTTTTTTTTCATTAGGAAACTAAACAGAACACTTGCTCAGAGATAATACACTCTCCATGGAACATTTTACTTTGGGAAATAACTAATTTTCTATCTTTAAAGGATGTGATCAGCCTTACTCCTAAAGCACAGAGGAGTCTGACACCGCACTGCAGGCTCCAGCGCTTAGCATCAATAAATAAATCAGGTGTCTTATCTCAGCCTCCAGTATTAGTGAATGACTCTCCTCTCTTCCAGCCCGTCTGCCCTCAGGATGCAACCTTGTGTTTGATCATTTCCCCATCCCTTACAGCCCCGCTCCTGCACTCTTCCAGCTTCTTCCACTCTTCTCCACCCAGTAGCTGCTCTTGCTCTGGCTAGAACCTTGAAAACTACTTTAAACTACTTAAATGTGCCTGTAGGAGGGGAGAGCGACTGCCAGCTTTCTTCTTGTACAGTACTGACTTTATCCAGGGCATGATACTGTCAAGCTACAAATTCCAACAATTAGGTGCTGGGCTGCATCTCCTCTTAAAGAGTCGCCTTGTATTAGAAACATATACAAAAACTGAAACAGTGATGGGAGCGTGCTGTGGGAATGTTAGAAGTATACTATTGCAAATAACAAAATTTATTTAGTATAAGAAATTTTATTTTAAGAATGAAGTACACATTTTAAGAAATGTGCTTATTTCTTTCTTGAAAAATTTCAAAGATGGGCTATTAAATTCCTTGTCAGAAATTCAGTTTTCATTAATCTTTTTGAAAGAGTAAAGGGTTCTTAAGAACCATGATTTAATTGAAAGAGTAGATAATAATTTGTTAGTGTTTCTCAACAAAATTATAAATTCATAGTAAAGCCCTTTTAAAAAAACACTAGAAAACTAATTAAACCGATTCTAATTCTAGCTAGATATTAAAATAATGTTGGATTTTTGCTGTTTGGTGATCATTGTTTGAATGCTAAGAGATATTCTGGGGTTAATTCTGTGACTTTATGAATAGATATTTATTAATGTTCGGATATTCTAACAATGTGTTTAATGGTATCTTCTCTCTTGAACTGCAATCTTAACTGTAATTTAACAAAGCATGCAACTTATGTTCTGCTACACAAGATACCCTCCGTGCCTTAACCAACTTTAGGGTCCTTTAACTGCCTTTTTATACAGAATTTTAGGCTAGGAGGAACAAAGGGATGCACTTTTCACGACCCTGGAACCCTGTGACCACTGGGAAATCAAAAGGGTGGTGACACGAAGGAAAACTATTGTCCACAAAAATAAGCTCTTCAAGGGGCACCAGGAATGCACAATAAAATCCCAGTTTCCTTTGTGTAGCTGTTTATGCCTATGGCTTGCATCATCCAAAGCTCAAGAAAAGATCTAAACTAAAAAGGAATCCTGGTTTCTAAGAAAATGCCATATTCTTCTAAAAAAAACCAACCCTATGTGAAATAGAATCTTTTAAGAATTCATCATCTCTTTACAAATTAAATATGTAACTCCGAGGTAATGAAAATCCTTCAGCCTGCTCTGTGGGAATCAGAGAGGTAGATTTAAAAAGTGATTCTGGCAAAGAGGAGCAGATGGGAAAATAACCTGATTTGTCAGGACTGGAGGATTTAGTGAATTTGTTGCCTTCTAACTCTATCATTACTAGAACGTCGCAGCATGTAAGAGCTTAATTAGAGAATCAGCTCTACTTTGACCTGAAAACATTTCAAGTAAAAAAACAAAAAAAAAAAAAAAAAAAAAAAAAGAGGACTGGTCCTAAATTCTTAATTAAGCAAAGCTGCTATTGAAGCTAGTAGCCTTTTTTTCCCCTGAAGACTGCAAAACATGGAAAAATAGCAAATAAAAAATATAGATAAACAAAACTATGTGTAAGCCTTATGTTATAGTCTCTGAAAATAATCTATTGTTTCATATATTGTTATACAAAATTTTAAAAAGTTACTGTTGTTAAAGTCTTTTTCAAAGACTTTTTCTAATTCAACTTGAAATCAGTGAAGAGAAAAAAATCCATTGACTTTAATAAGCTTTGTATCAGGGAATTGCCTGGTGATTTATGCAAAACATAATAATTAAATTTTCTTCTAATAAAATTGGTTAATAAAAATGTGTACAGGTAAAATATGTAGTTACCACACTTTTGTTTGTGTATAAATGCTACTCCAAGATTTGCAGGGCAAAGTTAAATTGCTGTCCTAGCAGAGCAGGATTAGACAATGAAAACAGTCAGATACTACTTGTAAGCAAAAGTGAAATCAACTGATTCTTCTTAGAGACATTCAAAAAAGTAAGCAAAAAAGCAAAAACATATTTGGAGAAAAAAACTGCAGTTCAAAAGGCTGTAGCTTTAACAGTCTACATTTAAGGAAAGTGGAGAAGTATTTTCTTTTTAATATTATTTTAAACTGTGTAATTTAACAATTAAACTGATTGTGAGAATTTATTTGTGGGGAACGATACTAAGAGTACTGATACATTTTATGCTGCAACTCTTGGTCATCTCTGCAGAAATATGTAAAATAATAACTTTGGAAAAAGACAATTAAACTATCCTGAAAGCAATAATTTTTAAGTTGCTAATGCATGTGATCTTTTTAACGATTATTTTTGGTTGTAGATTTTATAGTGAGAATACGTGATACAATACTTCTAAAACTGATTATGCAAAAGCTGGAAGAAGCAGCACAACAAAAGCCCGCAGCCTAACAGGCATGCTAAAAAATTCGTCAAAAGCCCAAACCTACAAGTGACCTCTTGAGCCCTGAGGCACCTCATGCAGCTTACAACGGTTTGAAGACAAACTGTACTTACTCCTGGTCATGTTTTCAAACAGTTTGTGAAGTGATTTAATATATTTCCTACAAAACAGAGAATAAATTTATGTGGAATTCTGTGTAATCTTGTAGCAAACAGTAAGAAAAGTGAAAGAATTGAAACACTGTTAAAGGTTGATGTATTTTTTCACATTTAATCAAAACTTGATGTTAACAGAGGTCAAAAGGAGATTGCAAATGCAGACAAATCTCAAGGGAAAAATTCATGTTAGAATTCATATTATTCTCACTGAATCTTCAGTCTTCAAAAAGTTTTGTGCTTTCTGGTTAGTACAGAGAGGAACTATTTACCTTCTAGGCAAGCAAAGCACCATCACAAAATGCAGTGATGCCACAAGCTATAGCAGTCATTGACATTTTTTAAAGCGGCACTCATCAGGAGGAACATAAGAGATTAGGATCTATCTAAATGAGTAATTTAGAAAGGAAAGGAAAAGTCAAGCTAAATCAAAATAAACAAAATAGAAATGCATATTGGTTTAATGCTTTACATTACAATACGTGTAAGGTACGATATCTCTGATACATTAAATTATACAGAGGTTCATGTGGAAAATCCTGCTTCAGAATCTGAATTTCAGTTTTACATGGGAATGTGTGGTAAATTAAAATATATATATACTGAGCGTACTCTTGTAATTTGCCTTTAAACCTTTTATCTTCCAAATTTCACAGTTTTTTTAAGCAGAACAGCCAAAATTTAATGCAGAGGTACATGGCAGAAAATATACTTTAAATCACTGAACAGAGATCTTTTTGCTGCCTTTTTATACGAAATTCTGGGTCCATTATAACAAAAGGATGCACTTTGCACGACCTTGAGAGCCTGTGACCATTGGGAAATCAAAAGGGTAGTGACACTAAGGAAAACTATTGTCCAGAAAAATAAGCCTCTCCAAGGGGCACCAAGAATCCACAATAAAATCCCTGTTTCCAAGAAAATTCAGGCATTTCCATCAAAAAAGACTGGTAAGATAAATAGAATGTCCTCATAAGCCACAGATTCTTAATAATACAAAATGTCTAAGTCCATGGTAAACAAAGCTCCAACGAAAACTAACATCTACTAACTCAGGCTTCTCAAGACCTAGGTCATGACCCAGCGCCTTGTCACAAGGTACCTCAAAAGCATTTCTGAGCTGGAATTGCACGGAGTTTGTTTTGCATAACATATATTTCAGTTAGAGTTGCACTCCCGTGCGGAGCTCATAAAACTGCTACAACTGCCTCCTTGCTGACAGATATGATTTCAGTGTCGATAATTATTGCTGCTGTTATCTTTTTAGCATTTCAGTTTACATGAGAACACATGCTGATCTGAAAGAAACCCCAGCATGCTAGTTGCTTTCTTGCTCTCTGCCCTTAAATTTTGTGCATTTTGGTTTTTTTTCCCAAGTTTTTCAACTAATCTATTTTGAAATTTTAGAAATTAAAAGTAGATGCATTTTGCTATACATTTTGCATTTTGCTTTATAATTCTGTATTAAGACTCTTAAGTTTTCAATTACTTCTTTTGGACTTGATTCTCTTCAGTTTCTTCTAATGATTGCATGGGAGAAAAATTATTTGCAATAGATTCAAATATCAGAATGCAGTATTTTGTGAAAAATAAGTGTGGCTATGACAACGAAGTTGTTTGCAGAATGTCTGTTTTTAGATTGAGTCCTGCCTGTAGTACTGAACTCACCTTTTTCTATCTCAGTCCTGTAGGAGGCAGAAGTCAACAAATCTTTCACCATTTTACGTGGCACGAAGGCATTTTTGTTATCGAATGCCATGGTTTTGCTAGTCAGTGCTGGCAAGAATTAATTTAACAGGGGAAGTTACACATATCAATATTTTTAGTTGATACCTCCTTTCTAAAGTCTCATCCTGCAAATATTTACATGCACGAGTAACTTTACTCACATAAATAAAGCAACTTGCATGTTTAGGCATTTGCAGAACTGGCCCATAATGTCCATGAAAATCTAAAGAAAATAATGTATGATTTTTCTCGAAGGGTTAACTAAAGGCATATGTATTAGGCAAACTTGGGAACTAGATGACTTATTTATTAACTCAGTTTAGTATAAATTCTTAAGAGTTACTGCCTCCAAGAATTTCTGCACATTGGCTGTAATTTTAACTTTTATCCTTGCAAAAAAAAGGTGGGGAACGTTATTAAAGTTACAATGTTATGAGTTTGTTTCGAGAGCTGAATCACAATAATCTGAATGTTTTCACTCATTTTTGCAAAGCTGACAACTCCGCAATGTAAACTGCAAATTTGCCTCAGCTGGTTGCATATGGCTCATGTTTAACCAGAAAATAATTTAATGTAATGAGCTGCACAGTAAACCGTTCTTAAACCTTTACGGAACTTGGTGTCTTGAGGTACACGATTTGCATGAAAAACTACCTTTCATCCACATCAATTCCACGCTCTATTTGGATTAATGAAATTACACCGCAGAAGCATTGCTTTTAAAATAGACTCAGTAGCTTCATTTATACAGTAGGAGTAAATTTATGCAAACGTGGGGAAGGGGGTGTCTTTCCACAGCTGACAACTTTTACGTTCTAGAAAAGGACTATGCCAGGAGGGATGATTTTTGGCAAACGGAGCTGCTCCCTAGAAGGCAAAGGCGAGCTAGCACGGGCAGGACAGAGGGCACTGCATCTGCCTGCGTACCGCCCTGGCTGGAAGCCAATCTTATTAGCTATGCAGAGGAGCTTTGGCTGCGGTGCCAGATCCTGGACTGCCATCGGATCCTGGACTGACGGACTGACTGGCTGCCATCGGATCCTGGACTGACGGACTGACTGGCTGCCATCGGATCCTGGACTGCCATCGCCGACACCGAGATGCGGCTGCACGACTCCGGCCGCTTCCCCGGCGCCTGGGCTGCAGGCTGGGGGGGTCGTTTCGGCCTCTGGCTTCACCCCAAATGCCCCTCTCTCTCCCTCTGTTATGAAAGCAGGTGGATATTATTCAGGGTTTGGGGATGCTTTGCTTTTCTTTCTTAGTGCTGTACTTCAACCTGTTTGCAGCTTGGGGGCAGAGCCACACTGGCTGGTGCTGGCAGCAGGGAAAAGCCACTTTCTGGAGGTTTTCGCAGCTGGGACAGGTTCTGGAGGGACAATTCCACCCCCTTTCCTCGGTTAGACATTTAGTTACCGCACTCTGATGCAGAAAGGAGCTTCCCTCCTAGAAAGGAAAGTATTTTTGCCACCCCCCTCCATCTTTGCATCTTCGTATGCGAAGTCTAGTCTGTATCCATTCTCAGCCTTATTTCCAGGCTGGGCTGGATCTGTGGACTTTGTTATTCAAAGAAAGCACATTTTCCCACTATGCTGAGATAAATTACATGTTCTTCCTTGTGCTAAGGTTTGTTTACCTCCTGTCATGTTTTTCTTTTCCAGCAGAACATTTTGAGCTTCAACTAACAGGATCATCCTTTAAGTATGCATCTCCAAAAACGTGTTAAACTACTGTTAATATATTTTATCTTCTTAGCAGGGACCTGGAGCATGCACAACACATGCACTGGAAAAAAGCGTTGCCTCGGGATGAGAGGTGAGATTCTGTGTTATGCCTCTAGCCATAGCTCTGGGAACATATAGCAGGTTTAAGCTGTTTTTATGCCCTTCTAATCCTGAGCTGCTCTGCAGGCTGGAGTAGACATCCATGTGTTTAGTCAGCCTGAGGTCTCAATGTGTTTTAACAGTGAACTCAGCTCTTCCCTGAATTTCCAAAATGCTATTGCGAGAGACAACAGCCTCTCTGAGAAATACCTTCCGGTGCTGCCCAGCTCCTGCACAAGTGTTTGGAAGGGAAATCACGGAAGGGAAACTTTGACAAGCTGCATAACAAAATGCCTCCCCCCAAATGGATGTAAAAACTACTTCACACTGCCCCGCTCTGAGGAGCTCATCCTAATTGACAGGATTTTGAATTTAATGGCTACATACGCTGATTTCTGTCTAGGACATCTGCTCCCATGCAGTTGATGCTCTTGTAGATGTGCTGATCATCATCAGTGCTCTTGAAGAACAATCTGATGTTGCACAGAAGAGGGCCTCAGGGATGCTCCAGGTGCTGGTGGGACTTCATGAAGTAGGAGCAACCTGCCAATTGCAGGTGGTTTATAAAGCCTGCCTTGCATCTACACAAGTCTTGTACGTTTAATGGGCAACCCTGTTGGCAATGTGCTCATGTTTCTTCTGCAAAAAATAGAAGAATCCTAGCGTTTCCTAGGCATGCAACTGTAGGAATTCAACGTCAGAAAAAAAAGTACCAGCTGTTTTTTTGGCTGTGCCTGATGATACAGCACGTGTGTACACTGCCAGTTTTCTTAGATGACAAATACCCATACCTCTGCCTCCTTTTAGACGCTACCTCTCAGAAACAATTCTCAGAATTTAGTATCTTCTTGACCTCCTAGAGTGTATACAAGCTGATCAACAGGGGAAAGGTAAATGTGTTCCTTTACCCAAGAAGAAACATTTGGAGAGAGAGCAACATACAGACCAAGCGACACAATGGAAACATGAGGACAAGCTCTGGGTCTCTGGGTCTTCTCATCAGGTCCTTACATCAAACATTGATAACACCTGCAGATTGCAGAGAAAAATGTAGGCAATACTGTACTGCATCCTACAGTAACAGAGTTCAACAAAATATGAATTTTATGTGTAACCTGTAGTCAAACAGTAATTTATTGACTCATTTCTAAAATGTCACATGGTGTAAGGGAAGTATATTTTGGAAGGAGATGTCTCATCTAGAAATGACTCGAGCAGATTCTTAAGTTTATGCACAGTGAAGATGTTTAAACAAGTCCTGTTTTGTTCCACTGACTTGAAGGAGAAGTTAGGTGTGCACACAAAGGTCTGTGCAGGACTGGGACCGAAGGCTTCCCTGCCCTTGCACATACGGGCTGGGCTGAATAACCAGCGGGACCACTCGTGTCCCAGTTACCCAGCATGTGTATGAAACGTTTGTAGGATCAGATTCACGGTGTAGCCTGCCTTTGTAACTTGCTTTGATGGAAAGATTAGTGCTCCTCAAGCTAGAGCTTTCATGGTTTGCAAACTTATACACCCCTCATTTAAGCTATTTACACAGATTTAAGGGCCTAAGCACGTATTTAGATATGTGGCTCATCAAAAAATCAAGATTTACACAAAATCTAGACAGCTCACAACGTATTCTGATTACCAGCTGTGGAGAAATAAAATTTATTAAGCAATTTTACAAAAGGGGAAGTTGTGTACTGTTACAAAATAGAAAACTGTACTTCATGTTTAGTATGAAGGGATGTATGCATGCATTAAAATGTCACATTATATACACAAATAAGAAAACTCGTTGAAATACCAGTAATATTTGGTAAAATTGGAAACGTCTCTGTGGGAAGGATATGCACATTTCGACTGAAATGAAGCAGAGAAATTGTAATGCAACAAAAACCTTCTGATGAGACAGGCAAATCTCAAACCACTGAGACTTTAATGAAGTCATTTGGGCAGGTATAAGCCATGATCTTATCAAAATGGCAGAAGGATGCATATTGTGTCTGAAGATGTGTTTAACAATACTAAACCTACCTAGAGAATCTGAAAAATATACGGCCAGCTTGGCTACGCTTTCAAAACTCTGTCTTCAAAGAATTTATTTTGACATGAGAAAAATGCAAACCCTGTTACTGAGCAAGTGAATATGGGAAGCGTTTCTAATAGAGCAGTTCAGCATTATATAGGGCCCTATCCTGTGAACACAAGATGGGTTGTTTAGTCATGCAAGTAACCGCCTTTTCAATTAGACAACTTATACCCAGATTTTAGGATTTAACCCACCTGAAACCAGAAGGAAATAGATGAAGAACTCAGTACTGTGAAGGGATGAGTTCATCTGGCTTCCCATGATGTTAATGAAAGTGGAAGCAACTCACAGAATCAAAACCTATAGAAACTGCATAAATGAGCTGCACAGAAATTGAATTTCAGCCTGCTAGAAAATAATATAAATACAAAACAAATGAAAAGTATTAGAAATCTAAACGCAGAATTTAGCATATTAACATAGCTGCCAAACTACAAAAATAAATACAAGGCAGAGCTTTCATTCTTTACATTTACATTTTGTTTTAACAACATGTTTATAATAAATTGTCAAAGAGCTCTTAAAAAGACAGGTTTGAGACATTAGTATGCGGCAGTCCTTTACAGCCTATCAGAGGTACAGCAAATGTTACATTATTTATCACAGCAATCAATATTATAATAAAAAAAAGAAAAATTAGACACGAAGTCCATGCCAATAGTATACACTTGTTTCTCATTTTACATGTAGATTGGTCTTATTTAGGAGAGGGTTTAGTGTTTTTATATTTCCCATAACAAAAATGCAGAGTAACATATCTTATCTGTATCTTATTTTTCTGTATGAAATAGTTGTACAAATAAATAGAATTGAAAAGGTGAATGCCAGTTTTAAGTCTGTTTTACTAATACAATGACAAAAGTGTGAAATCTTTTGTAATAAAGCCTCTATTATCAGTCATTTTTCACAGAGAAGTGCAACTATGTAAAGACTATTCAGAAAACTAATCCTGAGTTAAATTTTTCACTGACATTGATGAAAAATTTGAATTGTAATCTCAAAGTACTTATTTTATTCTGTCCTCACAAGAGGAAAATAATTTTCATTCTACATCTTTTTCAGCTGAATGCTTTAAAACAAAGACAGTTTAACAAGTAATCCACAGTTATATGAAAAATCCCAAAGTGTGCAGAAGACAAATAAAGACAGATCTTTAAGGAACTCCACTCCTGCAAAGATTTACCACAGTTGTGACTGTGCAAGCATTCACAGAAAAAGTTAGCAGCCTCTGTAGGATCAGGAGAGTAACTCTGTAGCTAACGATTAAACTATTTTCTCTTAAATATTCCTTTGCATTTTTTTTGTTTCTTTTTAAGATGACCTGAGATCTCTAAAAATTTTCTTCCAAAAGTATAAAATATGATGTCTGAAAAACGCCAGACCTGCCTATAAAATGGGGGTTTGGACGCTGATTTCATGCTGCTGTTCTGCAAGTTTAGTAGAAGACCTTCTTAAGACTTTCAACTATTCCCAGAGTTTTGAGAAGTAAGTTAGATTTTATTAATCTGACAGAAATCTCTCCATACTGCAACTGATATGCATATTTGGATAGTTTGTTTTGAAAAATAATTTCTGTTTCACAAGGATACATGCCTCTTACTTGTTTCTGATTTTTTCTTTTATGCATCTGGATAGTTCAGCACAATTCACTGTGCTTTCTTCAGCATGAAAAAGGTCAGACAATAGTTCTGATTCTTGAAGGAAACAGAAGTGGAGGAGACAGTCCAAGGCAATCCTTGAACATAGTTGTTAGAGTATGAATGAATCAGTAACCAAGAAGAGATAGAACAGAATTATTTGCAGCACTGAGAAGAAAAGTGCAAGGAAGGAAACAGAAATACCTTCTCAGCATGTATGCACGCACACAATTCCGTTACAGAAAAAAAAATAATCCAAATTTCTGTGTATCTGGTATAAGAAAAGAGTGAGCTATATAAGTGCACAATAAATTCTGAAAGTGATTTTCAGGAAAATACATATATTTTTTTGTATCTCTTTGTAGGGATCGCACCTCGCTTAGTCTTCCTACGGTCCTCCTAACCTGGAACAAAACTTTACCACAGTTAGTAAGTAATGTGTTTTACAAGCACCACCTTACGATCTATAAATCACGTGCGCTTGAAAAGGCCGTCATCACAGCGCAAAACTCTCTGCCTAGCTAACATGGCAGATGAATGCTTTAGCTAGACAACACCCTTTAAAATATTAAGAAATGTTCTGGCACTTTTTTCTTTGACCATTACTTTTTTTAGCAACTGATGTATTTGCAGACCCCAAGACTCCCTTCCAAGATACACAAAAATACAAGTCAAAGGTCAGCAGGAGGATGTAAAAATACCATTTAATCTTATCTGTGCAACACTTCATGTAGACATTTCACCATCTTCAGGCTCTCTTTGTTGAAAGACTAATTTATTTCTGAACCGACAGAAGAGATAATCAATTTGCAGCACGCATTGAGTAAAAGCTGCTACACTTAGACATAACTTTATTCATACGTAAGATTTGAATAACACTTATGATACAACTTTCCATATTAAATAATAAAAAAAATCAAGGCAAAGCATCCGATTCTTTTTTTCATACAAAGAAGAACGTTTTCTAGACCGTGTAACATTTACTGCTTCTGTGCTACAAGTTTTAAAAAGTTTTGTTTTGCAGAGTTAGACATGAAGTATCTTTTACTTGGGAACGTTTCCTACCCTGTTCTGCATTTATGAGTTACTGGGACACTTTTGTATTTTTCATTACTGCGTCAATTCACTATTCCATTTCTGCAGGGGCATTGATAATAAATTTACACACCCATGCTGAATTATTGACTTTAATGTTGAGCATTTTGCTCTCTTTTCACCTTCATGGCTCGGGACCTCAGAAAGCTACTTTGCCTAATCAGGAGAAAATTTAAATTTTGAATTTTACTGCGTCCTCCATTACAGAAAGTCTCCCCGCAGCTCCAAATCAGGAGTCAGTAAATTCGATACCTATCCCAGACACTACAACATAAAAGTTTGCAAAGAACAACCCGGCCGAGCATTCCCATTGATAATGAAGAAACAAATTGCAGTTTCTGGAACAAATAATAAGACGGCCTCTGAAATAGGTCTGCCTGCGGAGAGCCCTCCCGTCTTGCTCCGGGAGCGCTTTGATATGGTCCCTTTGTTTTAGGCCTCACACACGCACGCACACGCACGCACGCGGTTAGGAAAGTAGGGAAGCTCGGCAAAACTCACCCTTCAAACCCGAAAGAACTTGGCCGCAGAATTTTAAAAAAGAAATTAAACAGTAGTAAATACAGGCGGGACAAAAGCCCTTTTCTCGTTGTGTAACGAACGTAATACTGATAGATTACTCCCCGGTTTCCATGGGGACCTTTTTGTTCTAACTTCAGATGCCGATGATTAGGGTTAAATGAGGCACCTCATATTTTTTCGCTGAACGAACGGAGTGGCCGGGGTTGGGGGGACGAAGGGCAAAAGCGTCCATTATCGATCGATTTTATTTATTATTTTTTTTTTACAGAAAAAAAGATGATTATTTCTAATCCTTGAGGAACGGTGGCTGCTGGCAGGGCACAATTAGCACATTTTTAGCATTCCTGTGAGGGCCGACCGCCAAGGCAGGCCGACCGTGCTCCCCCGGCCCGGGCCGGGGTGCGTGTCAGGGCCGGGGGTCCCCAACGCCGCCCAGTCTCTGGCGAGACCCCTTGGGGTGCACCTCAAGGGGGGGGTTCAGGGGTAGCAGGACGCTTTGGGGTGCACCTCGGGGGGGGAGTTCAGGGCTAGCGAGACCCCTCGGGGTGCACCTCAGACGGAGTTCAGGGGTAGCGGGACCCCTCGGGGTGCACCTCGGGGGGGCTCAGGGGTAGCGGGACCCCTCGGGGTGCACCTCGGGGGGG